>NW_027397074.1:48289100-48317448 GCF_003265705.2 Callorhinus ursinus | reverse complement strand
ATATATATATATATATATATATATATATATATATATATATGCCAAAAATAAGGGTAACTACTATGAAGGGATAGAATGAGTCTAAAAATGAAATATGAAAAAAAATTTTTTTAAAAAAGGGATTGATAAGATGTTGGTTGAAAAAGGGAAAAAGAAATATTTAAAAAAAAACAGTTAAAAAAATTAACTTTGAGCTTTTTCCGGTAGCGGAGTCTGGAGAAGACACGCAGAAATGGCACCTTGCAAGGGGAAGGAAAAGAAGGAAGAACAGGTCATCAGCCTTGGACCTCAGGTAGCTGAAGGAGAAAATGTGTTTGGTATCTGCCACATCTTTGCATCCTTCAGTGACACTTTTGTCCATGTCACCGATCTTTCTGGCAAGGAAACCATCTGTCGCGTGACTGGTGGAATGAAGGTGAAGGCTGACCGAGATGAGTCCTCTCCCTATGCTGCCATGTTGGCTGCCCAGGATGTAGCCCAGAGGTGCAAGGAGCTGGGCATCACTGCCCTCCACATCAAACTACGAGCCACAGGAGGAAATAGAACCAAGACCCCTGGACCTGGGGCCCAGTCAGCCCTCAGAGCCCTTGCCCGCTCAGGAATGAAGATCGGGCAGATTGAGGATGTCACCCCCATCCCCTCCGATAGCCCCCGCAGGAAGGGGGGTCGCCGTGGTTGCTGTCTGTGAACAGGATTCCTCAAATTACTGTTTTCTGTTAATAAACTGGCTTTGTGTGAAAAAAAAATTAACTTTGAAAGACTAATGAATCATGGTAAAAAAGCCATGAATTCTATGTGCAATATTCCCCTAGTGCTGGAGTTCTCCCGTTCTCATTGATCGGTAAACTTGGTCTTGGCTGGTTGTTTGTGCTGATCTTCTGGGGGAGGAGCCTGTTGCCATGGTTCCCAAATGTCTTTGCTGGAGGCGGAATTGCCCCGCCCTTGTGAGTGCGGGCTAAGCAAGCTGCTCGGGTTTGCTCTCGGGAGCTTTTGTTCCCTGCAAGCTTTCCCTACAGCTTTGGACGACAAGAGTGAAAATGGCAGCCTCCCAATCTCCACCCCGGGGGAGTGGAGAACTTGGGCCCCACTCCTCAGTGAGCCCTCAGAGAAAAGCTGTCAGTCACTCCCGTCTCCCTGGTCTCCGGCCGCACTCCGTGCTCACCCGGCCTGTGACCGAGCGTTTCTATCTCTCGCACCCGACCCCGTGTGGAATCTCCAAACCCAGCAGATCCCTGCGGTGTGCTCCCGCGCCGCTCCTCCCGGGGGAGGGAGGGGAGTCTCCCCGGATCTGCCACTTGTTGGGTCCCTGCTGGAGGAGCAGTGGCCCTCCTGTCACTGATCACAGTTTATGGCCACCTCGAGCTAAGAGCCCGCGCCTCGGCTCTGTCTCTGCAGCCAGCTTCCCCGCTCTGATACCTGTGAGCTCTGCCGCACTCAGGCACCCCCGGTCTTTCTGTGACCCTGAGGGTCCTGAGACCACACTGTCCCGCGAGGGTTCCACCCCCAGCTTAGCCATTGGAGCGATGTCCCTCAGTGGAGCCGACTTCTAAAGGTTCCGATTTTGTGCTCCGCGGCTCTATCACTTGCCAGAAGCAGCAGAGGCCCCCTCCCCCACCGTCTATCCTCCCGAATATCGCCTCAGATTCACTTTTCCACACGTCCTACCTTCCAGAAAGTTGTCGCTTCTCTGCTCAGGGACTTGTTGATATTCTTATCTTCGATCTCCTGTTGAGTTCGTAGGTGTTCAGAATAGTTTGATCCCTATTCAGCTGAATTCCTGAGACCAGACAAAATCCAGGTCTCCTACTCCTCCGCCATCTTGCTCCGCCCCTGTGTATTAGTTTCTTATTGCTGCTATAACCAATTACTAAAAACTTAATGGCTTAAACCAACTCAATTTATCATCTTACAGTTTTGGAGGTCAGAGTTCCAAAATCAATTCCACTGAGTGAAAATCAAATTGTCAGCCGGGCCACAGTTCCTTCTAGAAGTTATAGGGGAGAATCGGATTTCTTGCGTTTTCCAGCTTCTAGGGGCTGCTTATGCTCCTTTCATGACCACTTCCTCTATCTCAAAGTGCATCACTCCACCTCAGTTTCCATATTTCCATCTCTCCATGACTGTGATCCTCCTGCCTCCCTCTTAAAAGCATTCTTGCACTTCTATTGGTCCCATCTGGATAACCAAGGATAATCTCCCCATCTTAGAATTCTTAACTTAATCACATCTGCAAAATCTCTTTTACCATGTAAGGTAACATATTCATAGGTTCTGGGGATTCAGATATGGTCGTCTTTGGGGGTACCATTACTCATCCTACCTTACTCCATGGAAAACCTAAGTTTATTCCAACATACCTATAATGAAACATTTTTAGTTCTCTTCTTGTACTTCAGGATAGAGTTCAAGAGCTTCCAGCACCCTTCATGACCCCATCCTGCTTACTTTGCTAGCAATTCAAAGTAACTATTTAGAGTACAGATTCAGAGCTCAGCAATCTGAGTTTTTATGAGCTACAAAACATAGGGCAGGTTATTTGACCTTTCTAAGTTTTGTTTTCTCATCTGGAAGTGGGAGAAATGATCATCTATCCTACAGAGCTACTGGTGAGGATTAAATGAGATAAATAATGTAAGTTTAGCCTTGAGCTGAGTTCCTGACACATAAAAAGACCAATAGATGGTAGTTAGTCCTAGAAATATTATACATCAATGAAAAAAAAAAAGACAAATATTTCCACCCTTGTAGAGTTCACATTCTGGTGAGAGATATACACACACAGGAAATGAAGAAAAAAAGAAAGAGAGAATAGAACAAGTTAGAGGATGATATGTGTTCTAGAAATATTTACAAGAGCAAGATTAGGGAGACTGGGTCCTGGAGTGGGAGGTCCCGTTGCAATTTCAGATGAGGGGTGGGGACCAGTGGAAGCCTCATGGAGTAGGTGACCCATGAGCAAGTATTTGAAGGAAATGAGTGAGTTCACACTCTAGGCAGAGGGAAGAGTGAGTGCCATGTCCCTAAAACTGGGAGAAGACCACATTTGAGGTACAGCAAGAAGACCTGAATGGCTCAGTGAAAAAGAATGAGAGTAGGCCAGTCTGGATGGGGAATGCTACTTAAATAAACTCCTTGGAAAGTTATAAGGATCCGAAGAGCCTCATAGACATGTTAGAGACTTTGGCTTTTACTCTGAATGGAAGAGGAAGCCACTGCTGGGTTTTGAGCAAAAGAGTGACATGCTCTGAATTGTTTGTGTGTGTGTGTATGTGCATATTTGGGGTTTTTTTGTTTGCTTGTTTGTTTTGTTGTTGTTCTTGTTAGAGACATTTCATTTAATCTAACATTTCTAGGTGTCATATGTTTGCCATAGTGCTGGAAATTAAAGTTTTATGTTACTTTATAAACATGTTGGTAACTAATCTCTAGCTTAAGCCCTATCAAATTAGTTCATGTTTAATATGGCTTACCATTTTCAAACCAAATTTTACCAAAAAAATTATTTAATGTAGTGCACCCTCCCACTTATTGTTGGTATATTTATCCTAGAAAATAGGCAGGAGATTTAGAAAAACAGAGAAAAATAAAAGGAATATATATTACAGGTTCCAAAGCTTGAGAAATCTTACACAATGATTCATCTGTAGTGCCTAATTTATACTTCTTGCTGATATGCTACCCGACTGACACTAGTGAGGGTCACTAGTGAGTGTAATAGTGAGAACTGACACAATTAACTGAAAGATTTTGAACAGTGAAAAACTATGTCTGAAAATTTTATTTTATTGGCTTATTTTATAATTATTCATGTATTAGAAAAATTTTTCTCAGTAACAAAGGGTCTCCAAATAAGAAATTGCAGCTATTACATAATAGACTTTTCTTTTAAACTTGAGGTATAGAGATTAATTCTTTTTTTGTCATCACCTGCTTAGTTTGTAACATAGATAAAATTTGCATTTTAATTTAATTTAATTAATGTTTTATGGGAAAAAATAATTATATTTTAATATTATATAAAATATAAAATAATTATATTTTTAAATATTTTTTAAAGATTTTATTTATTTATTTATTTGACAGAGAGATAGCGCACAAGTAGGCAGAGCGGCGGGCAGAGGGAGAGGGAGAAGCAGACCCCCCAGCTGAGCAGGGAGCCTGATGTGGGACTTGATCCCAGGATCTTGGGATCATGACCTGAGCCAAAGGCAGACGCTTAACCAACTGAGCCACCCAGTGCCCAGAAAAAATAATTATTGATTCAATTAAATATTTGCTTTTTTCTTGAATATTTACACAGAATAATGTAGTTTGTAATAAGAGTTAAATATCAGATGTATATTATCACTGAATCATTTTATTTATTTATTTATTTATTTATTTATTTATTTATTTATTTATTTTTACTACTGCTAGGACCACAACTTATCAAGAAGATATCACTGGCTGACTTGGGTTTTAAAAGTATCCTTCTGACTGCTTTGTGGGGAATCCACTGGAGGGAGCTGAGAATAGGGCAGGGAGACAGACAAGGATTCTAGTAATAATGTGGAAGAGATATGGCAGTGTCTCATACCAGGTCACAGTGGAAGAACTGAGAAGTGGTCAGATTCCAGGTATATTTTAAATATGGAGCCAATAGAATTTCCTGATGGAATGCACATGAGGTGTGAGAGAAAGAGAGGAATCAAAAATATGCTTAATCTCTAATATGGATGAACCTTGAAAATATCACACTGGGTGAAAGAAGCCAGACACAAAAGGTCACATATTACATAATTTCATTTATATGAAATGTCCAGAAGAGGCAAATCCATTGCTACAAACAGTAGATTAGTGGTTGCCAGGAGCTGGGGAGCTGGAGAGAATGGGGAATGGTTGGTAATGGATAAAGGATTACTTCTGGGGATGATGAAAATATTCTGGAATTAGATAGTGATCTTTTCACATTATGAAAATAGTAAGAGCTACCAAATTGTACACATTAACATGGTTAAAATGATGAATTTTATATTCTATGAATCTTACCTCAAATACAGGAAAAAAATATCTTGTAGTATTCTGGCTTGAGCAACTGGAAGAATGAAGTGGCCATCAATGGAGGCGAGGAAGGCTGTGGCTGGAGCAGCCTAGGGGAGGAGAAGATGAACAATTGAGTTTTGGACTTGTTGAGTCTGAAAGGTCTATTAGGCACCCAAACAGAAATGTCAGAAAGATAGTCTGTAGACAAATTTTTAGTTTGGAAGAGCATTTAGGCTAGAATATTTACATTTGAGTGTTCTTGGCACAGAGATGACATTGAAAGCCATGAGACTCAATGAAATCACTAACGGTGCGAATGTAGATAGAGAAGAGGACTAAGAATTGAGCTCTTAGAAAATCTGCAGTTAGGAATTAGGGGAAAAAACAGGAAGCTGTCAAGGAGACAGAGAAGTAATCAATGAGTAGGAATCAAACCGAGAGATTATTCTTATCTTCTATCACTCTCTCCTGTTTACCTTCTTGAGTACACATAAAGGTCCTGGTCAGTGTCATGATAATGTCGTACCTTAAGGAGGCTTCCTACATGCTGTTCTCTGTAACTAGAATGTCCTTGCTCCTTTCTCACTGGTTAACTCCTTCTCATCCTTCAAAACTAATTTCAAATATCACGACCTTTAAGAAGTCCCCCTTTCTCTTCTAGTCTGAGTTAGATGCTCCTCTCTTGCGCTTTCCCAACCCTGTATGCATAATTTACCATAGTCCTGTATACCCAATGGTAAACCCAGCCTACATGTCTATGGCCCCCTCTACTACAAGCATATTTCATTATAGCACACTTAGCATTCAGTCCAGCCTTTAGCACATAGAAAGTAACTAAAAAATATCCGCTGAATGAAAGACAAATATATAAATGCCTTACTTGACTCCATAGAAATGTTCTTAGGAAGTTAAATGTATAGGGGCACCTGGGTGGCTCAGTCATTAAGCGTCTGCCTTTGGCTCAGATCATGATCCCAGGGTCCTGGGATCAAGCCCCGCATCGGGATCAAGCCCCGCATCGGGCTCCCTGCTCAGCGGGAAGCCTGCTTCTCCCTCTCCCACTCCCCCTGCTTGTGTTCCCTCTCTCGTTGTCTCTCTCTGTCAAATAAATAAATAAAATCTTTAAAAAAAATGAAGTTAAATGTACATCAAAGTGCTTAGGAATTTTTCATATTCATAATTCTCTGCTAAACGAACTGGATAGGAATGCTACTTAAATCAATTCTGTGGAAAGTTACTTTATAAAGCAAAGAATTCTACTACAAAAAAAAAATCACCTGCAAATCAGCTGTTATTGAAAGTGTATAATTCTATACACATATTTGGGATTCTTATTTTATTCTAATAAAACAAATTTGAGTAGATACTTTCATATTGCATTTTTACAGGTACTTTCAAATATACAATTATAGTTGGATGTTTGGGGTAAAATGAAATCTAAAAACAACTGCCAGAATATTTATAAATAAAGTTCCCCACCTTTAAAATGGGGAACTGGGACCAGCACACTATGTAATGTCTCCTAAGGGTATAAACTATCAAATGAAGAATAGTTAAAATTATACAGAGGCAGTTAATGAGAATTAAAACATTGTGCTCAAGTCTTTGCGTTCAAAAAAAATAATAAATCAAGAATCTCTCAGGAATTTTTTTATCATGTGAAAAAAATTCTCTCTCAACTTTAAGAAGTTTTGTAATCTTATTAAAGGAAACATAAACTCTGACCCTTTAGTCATGTTTAGAAAAAGTAATTCCATATGTTTATTAAATTAGAAAAGGTAATTATGTCAGAGGCCAAACACGCAGAAATAAAGACAACTCTAAGGGAAAGCCACTTCATGATCATCATTTTCCCCTGGAGGGGGACCGTGAGAGCAGATTCTAGAAAAGGCAGAAGAGATGACTGAGGTAGCTATGAAGGAATTCAAATTTTGGATCTGCCGTTTAAAGGAAAATAAAATAATAGGAAATATTAGGAAATAATAGGAAAATAAAATAACAAAATTCTTTCAGTCATTGCCCTGGCATGGCCCTAGTACCTGCTATTAAACCTTCCAGCTCTCCTGGGCTTTATGGCCTCCACTCCTGTCTCCACTTTTCTACCTTCAACTTCTGAGGAGTGTTTGCAGGAGAAAAACAATTTAACAACTCAGGGTCTTTCATCTAGATTTGCTACAAGCAGTGTTGAGTTACAGGCTGACTTGGGGAGTCTTCCGGACTTCTTTCGGTCTCTTGGTATTTACCAAACATCATTCAGTGAGGAATGGGCAAGCTAAGTCCAAAGCTTGTCGCAAGAGTGTTACGTTACCACCTCGTTGCTTACTGAATGGGATTCAGCATAATCTCTCTCAATATAAAGCTTGTCTTTCGGACGGATTCTGCAAGGAAGAGGTTTAACGGGAACAAAAGAAGGAACACCTTGAGAATCAGCCTCACCAATCCCCAGCCTCACAAATACCTCACTCAGGCTCTCAGCCATGTGCACCACACGCACAGCTGTGACACCTAATTATGTAGCCACTGGAGGAATTATTTGTCCGAGTCAGTCACAGGACTGAACTGGCGGAAGGCTGCTGCAGGCCAACCTGTTCACTAATATGCCTTCTCCTGACCGAAAACATGCAATGTGATGTAATCTTCTTAGACTGCCTGTTGTTCGAGACTTACAAAGAATGTTAGTTTGCATGTGTGGTGGCTTTGTGGAAGAACTAGTCTATGCACCTAAAAATACATCGGAGATTTTTTTCCCCTTCATGTTAACCCTTCACCACCCACATCTCTTATGAGATTTCAGGCCCCAAGTCTCCCTGTCATTTTGAACATCAAAATCTTTTAGTTAATTTTCTTGTCAAGCGTATTTTTTTTCCTATGCAGTGTGTATATAAACAATAGCCAAAATATACAGCACTCAGGAAAACATATGTGAAAACATGTCATTATAAACACTCACTCCTCAGGCCAGAGTCCAGGCCCTGAAATTCAATAACATGTCAGGAGGCGACTCCAGAGCTGTGGTCACACCGCTTTCTAACATGTAAATTTAGCTGTCCCATCCTAGGAGGCTTCCAGCTTCAAACCAATCATCATGATGAACTGGGTCTTGTTTCAGAACTTCAAGATCATTATACTTATTGTTTTCTGTGCCACATGCCCTAGAAATCACCCTGTTCTAAAACTGAATTTTAGTGTACGTTGCTTCATCAACAAGAAGCATAAACCAGGGCGCCTGGGTGGCTCAGTTGGTTAAGAAGCATAAACCATGCCTGATGCAATTATTCCTTTAATCTACTAGTACATCTGTTCCATGAGGGCAAGAATTCAGTACCTGGCAAATGTGAGGTCTGTACTTAGCAGATAATAAATGAGTATGTCATACTAACATGAGTCAATCTTAAAAGGTTTCTCAGGCTTCCAATATTCTGAGTTTTTGCACGAGAGAGCATACGTATACCACAAACTTTGCACATGAACCTGGCAGTATCATTACATCATTGAGACTCTTATTAGACTTCTCTTTCTTTAAGGAAGGACCTAGGTAAGCCTTATGTGTCTTTTTAATACCTTACCTGCACTAGCCGCAACCAATCCTGGTGTTGGCTAGAAGGAAATATTTCACCTCCAAAATGCTATGATCAATGACTAAATTGTGAATTTTGTTACATTTATCTTAGGTTGAGGTCTTCATCTCTGCACAAGAAAGTTGCGTAGAAAGGAATGAACTGATGAAAACAAGATCAATAGAAGTAAATAAAGAATTTAGATGTTAAGCTTTTTTCACTTGGCAAATGGGTTGTGGCTTCTCCATCTTACCTTAAGGTAATAAAAGAGCATTTCCCTAAAAGTGTGCAGTAAATATGTTTTTCAATAATTTCGATTACTTTTTCTTTTCTTTCATTTCAACTTGTGAACTCTTTGCTATAAGAAAAAAAACTTCGAGGACCTCTATTAGTCATTTTGATAACTTTGTGTTTGATAGCTGATATAAAGCACAAATGGGTACAGGTAGAAATAATAACAATTGCAGTACTTATTTGAACAATAGGAAAAGGATTCTCATGTTTATTGTTGTCTTAGAAAAATAACCATAGTGCTTACTACTTCTAAAAGAGATGGAGCTGGTGACTTTCTTTTATAATTTGTCCAGAAATTTTTCCTTCCATAGGTATACCACTTGAAATTCAAATATCCAGTACAAACACGTAACTATAAATACATCTACAAAGTAATAGTATTGTCTTTTAAAAGAAAGGCAAAACTTAAATATTCCCAACACAATCCTGTTCTTCACGGAATTCAGCTTGGGAGGAAAGCCTTATTTTCTCTATGTAGCCTTCCCTAACAACCTAGGAATTGGTTACTATTGAATAATATCTAATATGTAGAAGACATAAGAATATATCAACACAAGAAAAAAAAGAATATATCAACACTATAGCATTTATCATCCTGTGTTTCATGTATTTCTTCTATGCCTTTCCCACCCCACCACCCAAAGTGGATGGATCCCTCATCAAAGGACAGACTGTCTCGCTCATCATTTTCATTCCCCGTACCTAGCAGCGTATCGGAACAACAATAATAGGTCTTGACAGATAATAGATGAATAAATGAGCAAGCAAATAAACTAAAAGTATTTCAATTGTGCTAAAACATTTTTTCTGAAACTCTTTTAAAAACTACCTTCAGAACCATTTTTGCAAAGTATCCGAGCAAATGATTCTCATTACTTCATAGGCACATCACATGCGTATATTGAATTATTTTCCACACTTTATTCATAAGACATGATTGTGAGGTTTCCACAGTGGAATTCTTCCTTAAGAGGATGAAATTAATTGAGAATATCCAATAACTGTGCTTCAGGATCGGAAGGCAGCATTGACACCAGAATCCTCTTTCTCAAGAGAATAACCATGATGCCTCAGGGCCACATTTATCTCCATGATTTTTACCATCATCTTATAGACATACTTAATGACAGAAAATGCTTACCACTGTTCTGAAATAAGCTAAGCCCAGCAATGATGAAGTCACACTATGCTCCCCATAGAAAATATAAGCAAAGCCATAAAAGCCAATAGAGCAATTTGTATTATGTCCCTGTCAACTCGTCTCTGACTCAAAGAGAGAAGATTGAGAACTTATAGGTGATGAATCCATCCCCTTTTGTGAAGGATCTAATTAGAAAAATCCACGGTTGCCTCAATAGCAGAGTTTTAATATTGAGCTGGAATTCCCCAAAGGCCTCAAATGAGAAGGTTCTGTCTCAATACCATTGCAGTCGTTGGCAGGAATACCTTTTCAGGGAATTCAGGACTAGGCAAACCTAACTCAGTGCTGAGAAAAAGTCCCCTTTGTGGCACCAGTCTGAGCACAAGGACTTCCACAGAACATGACAGCTGTTTGCACAGAGAATTCCACAGAGAGTTCACAGAGAAGTACAGCAGAGTGTAACTTAATAGACTGCATTAGTGTATATTTTTTGTGTATTATATATACATGCATATTAGATTATACTCTAATCTAATATACTAATGGCAGAGGTCAAACTGAACTGCTAAGACGAAGAAATTGGCTCCCTAACAAAGCCTATGTAAAACCTGCCTTGGACAACAAAGCACAAGCTCACCTACACACATATATACAAGGGTGTAAAGAGACACATGTCCTGCAGTGGCTACACCTGACGCGTATGACAGATATCTCTGTGTCTTGGCTCCAAGAATTGAGAATCCCTTGAATTTCTAGTAAGACCACATTTAAGAGTTGCAGGGAGGGAGGTGACTAACATTTCTGGAGTGCTGGAGTCTTTGTTAGGGGATTCATTAACACTAAATCATTTTCACTTTCCTGTACAAACAATGTCGTTCTCACCTTTGTAATCCTTATTTATGTTGTCTCCATAACATGGAATATTCTTATAATTCCTCTTAACCTGGGTAGCTCCTACTTTTCTTTTAAGATCTGCCTGTCGATTTCAGTTGTCACCCTATCGAGAGTGATCCCTAACATGCTCCCACACCCCCAGTGCTGGGCTGCTTGCTCATATCTGTGCTTCCATAATGCATCCCTCTGTCCCAGCCCTCACCACTTTACACCCTAATAACCACTCTTGTGCTTCCCTCACCTGCTCAACTGCCATCAAGGATTTTTGGCTTACTCATTGTTGCATCTTTGCACAATGCCAACTATTATGCCTGGCACTTAAAAGAAGCCTAGGAAATGTTTGTTAAATCAATAAATGAATGAACTTCTTCATTTGTTTAATATTATCCATAACTCTGGTATCAGTTTCCCCCGCTTGTGAGAGAAGAGGTTGAGCTTGCAAAATTGTTTAGGTTGTCCAAGTTCACAGAGCTCATTCAGAGGATTCACACTCTGAAATAATTAGAGAGCAAATTGTCTTCCCTTTGCACCAGACTAAGAGATGGAAAGCAAAGACAAAGAGCATTAACTCTTTTAAGTGGACATAAGCAGCATGCAGGACTGGTCTTAAAAGAGAGAGACCCACACAGTGAAGAGCCCATTGACCAGGAGACCCTGTTTACCTCAACACCAATTCCCCTCCCAGAAATACCTGGGATATTTGGCTAACTCGATGTTGAAGATTGAAGACAACTAAATATAGGGTCAATAGTCAGCACAAGTTCAAAACTCCACGACAACCAAATCTAATTATAATAAAAAGAAGAATGAAGTTTTGCTCAGTCTCTTTAGTGTCCAGATATTAATTTGTAGTCACAGAGAACAATATTCCACTCCCAATATATTCTGATATAAAAGTTAACACCAGAATCTTCACATTTCAAGATGGTATAGTAAAGACATTTCTATCTCCTTATCCTTTTAAAAATAATCTCCAGACAGCAAATAGAATAAGAAAGAGAAACACAAACTCTATCTTTAACAGTATTAGGAGACATCTCTAACCTTATTCTATATTATACACAGAAAAAGGATTGCCCCAAAGGAGTGCAGGAGGTTTAGGCTAAGTGCCTGTGGATGGCTCTGTAGATGAGAAGCAAACTGAATCATTCTGTGGAACTCTAGAAATGCTCAGGCATTGAAAACACCAAGAAGGCTGGGGCATAGAGAATGGCGAGAACAGGGAGGTTATCTGAAGTCTATTTTAGGGTCAGTTATAACTCCAGGTTCCACCCTTATCAACAGCAATCCTCCCCTGACCAGAGATAAGTGGTACAGTCCCTGGAGAAAGTGAACTAGAAAAACTCCTGAAGAAGGACCCAGACATTCAGGACAGCAGATTAAAAATATAGCCATTATATTGTAAGTCTGAATACTGAATAGTGATACCCCCAGTTCCCTTTCCCACCCATCTCTGAACACCAGTCGCCAAAACTCTAAGGCAGGAGATAGAGGATTTTCCTCAGATGTACCATCCCCTCAAAAAGATTGATAGCTACCGACATCTGAGTCACCAGTGAAAAGGCCAGTTAGCAACTGACCACACGACAGAGAGGCATGGTGGCATGATGCGTACACCATTTCCAATCACCTTTTTAGTAGCCCACTTTTAACATAGGAAAAGACAGCCAAGGATACTAGGCAATTGAGGAAAGCTCCCAAAATGAACAAAGGAGACCAAAACGAATAAGCAAACAAAAATAACAGAGATACTGCTTGAAGCAATAGAGAATTTCGAAGAAACCATGAAACATGAACAGGTTGCTATATAAGGTGAGTAATCAGAGAAGAAGAAGAAGAAGGGCCTTTTGGATATTAAAAATCTAATAGCTAACTCTTTTTCATCAGCAAAAAGTTAAAATGTCAAGTAAAAGAAATCTCCCCAAAATAGGACAAAAATTGAAAGGACATAATAGAAAAATAAGATGTGGATAAGAAGCCCAATTTCCAGAAGTTCTAGAAAAGGAGACTAGAGAATGTAGCAAAAAGAAAATTATCAAAGAAATAATATAAGAAAATTTCCCAGACTCTAAATTGGAAGGGCACACCAAGTGGTCAGCATAATAAAAAAAGACTCTCACCAAGGCATGTTATCATGAATTTGTCAGATTGCTAATAAAGGGATCTTAAAAGCTTCAAAAGGGACTGGAAAATAGAGTGACATCAGACTTCTCATAACAATATTAGAGGCAATATTAGGCTTGAAATACTGAATGAAAAAAAGATTGAGAATTTTATAGCTTGGCAAATCATAAATCAAGTGCAAAAATAAAATAATGGTAGTTTAAGACATGCAAAGTTTCAAACATACCCATGGACATTTTTCTCAGGAGCTTACCAGAGGATACATTTCACCAAAATGAGGGAGTAAGCCTAAAAGAGAGAGAGAGAGAGAGGGAGAGAGATGGGTTTCAGAAAACAGATGATACAACAGGCTATATAGCAAGGGAGGGGCTATTTACAGGATAACAACGGGGCAACTGGCCCAAAGATAGTTCTCTTTGGAATAGGAAATGAGAGAACTCTTAACTATAGACAGAACAAAAAGTTATTTAAAAAAAACCCACAGGAAAACAAATCATGACATATAATTTGGCTTAGCTGATATATGTGTGCATATATCACTAAGGAAGAATATAACCAAAAATTCTGATATTACTGCACGTAATACCAGGTTCTGTAGTCCGTGGTCCAAGTGCTGGTCATCATCACAAACCAACAGCAGGAGGTCCAGGGAGAGAATGCAGAAAACAGCCTTGAAACTGGTGAGCCTCTGGTTATATACACCTCCTCTAATAATGCTTACCAAATAGTTATTGTGTAAATTGACGAAACAGTGAGTTTTAGAATCGAATCAACTATGTATGTATTTCTCTTTCTGCCAGAGAACAGTTTCATTAAGTATGCAAACAACAGACATGCTGAATAAAAGATAATCTGCAGAAATTATTCCTCAGCAGTCCTCAAATCCTAAAGCTTATTTCAATTTGTTACACTAATTTTTGTTATACTTTTTTGGCATCAAGCTTTTTGAGCCTCAGAAAATATGGAGAGCTGTGTTTTATTAAGTGTCTGTTTTGATCCAGTTACTTTACAAACCATCTATTTTCATCCTCATTCACCATCATAGGAAATTATGATTATAGATGAATTGCTTAAAACAAATTGGTTAAAATAACAAATTGGCTTAATGATTAGTTAGGTAAAAATCTAGGCAGATTTTTTTTTTTGTATATATTAGTCATTTTGTTGTATCATTAAGCAGTTTTGGTTCTCTATTCTGAGTTTTTATGCATTTTGCAGGTTTTTTAATTTGGAGAGCAAACCAACATTTTATGTGTGTTTTTACATTTTTGTCTGTTTTCCAGATCATTGGTTTTCAAATATTGTATTTACTTTTAACCAATTCTGCCTACTCTATTTGTCTGGCAATATTTTTTGTGAGTTTTAAATTTTTATGTCCAGTTCTAAGTAAACTGATTGAAAAGTAAAATGGTTCAGAAATTCTTGTTTCTGACCAGTAATTCACATATTGAGGATGTATGTGCATCCTCAAATGATTTTCTTAATTTTAATTAGATTTTTAATTTTTAATTAATTTCCTTTAGCTATTTTACCACTTTCTAAGTATTTTGCTTTTGAAATAATTTAAACACATTTTCTGGCAGTTATTCCAACTTTGCCTTTTTAGAAATTGCAAAATAGAAAGATCTGTACCATCTAGATGTATAGTAATGATCTTGAGAAAAAGGCACAACAATGCCTACCAGAATGCTCAAGTACCAAGAAATAGTCTAAACAAATATTCCTTACCTTTTTATTCCACATTCCATTTTTAAAAATAACACATGAGTGGCCTTCTCAGGAATATCTAGCAAAAACTGCAAAACATAAAACATTTTAAAAATGTGTGGAAATAGCAGCTACAGAGGCAAAATGGACACTCTTTTTGTTGATATTTTGCTTTTATTAACTTTGTCTTTATTGGGCTTTTAGCTTTATCTTTTATTTTTAACTTCATTGTCGTAAATGACTAAAAATAGAAATTTAAGGAATCTCAAAACAAAGAAAGCATTAGAGTCCATGAAAAGTTGCTAAATCATCCTAGAAGTCACAAAGCAAAGATTTTAAAACAAACATTCTTTTAAAAATGCTTTCACAAGTGCCTTAAAAGTTGCAAATAACTGATACGTGAACAGAGGCAAAAAATACCAATATTCAACTGGTTGGTCATTTTGACATATGAATTGGCAAGTAAATAATCTGTTTCTGTTGCCTCTGGTATTGTCAGGTTACGGGTGAGAAAACCGAGAGCGGGAGAGTATACATAACTTGCCAGCTGCCACCCAGCTGCTAAGAACAGAGCGGGGACATGCATCCATTGACTCTTGTTGACATAGCTCACGCCCACCGGGCTTCATCTCCTAGCTCTGCTTTTACCCTGCGTGATACTCTTAGTGCTTGATTCCAGAGGGCTTGTTGAGTGAATGTAAAGGGGGAAATCTCACGTCTAAGTATTTCGTTTCCCTTTGAGTTTTAAAAATAGCTTGATGTTGCCAGAAATTAGAATCGTTGGTTAAAAATGAGACTGAGATTTTACATGAATTTCCTGTCTATTTTACATATCCCTGATCCTGAATCATCAAGATCTGACTATGCTGGCAAATATGACCCCCGAAACATATTGGATGCTGAACCACGCCTTTCTTCGCGGTGAAGCCCAGGCACAAAAAGAAGTGTTGTTATCTGGGATAAGTGTCTTCTTTGGACCTGGTTCCAAAGTGGAAGAGGGATTTCTTTGCCAAAAATGCCCAGGCTGCATCCAAGTTTCTTGGACTGTTTCTTGATTTATCAAATCAGAAAGATTTTTAAAAACAGGCAATGTATTTTGGTTGAAACTAGTTCATTTCCCTAATGTTCTAGCTGTCTGAAGGTTGTAAATACAAAACACAGTACATACTCAGTACAACGGCACATGCTTGCTAGAGAGGGGAAGCCCCTGACTAAAATAGCAAAGCCATATATAAATAGATAAATAAATACTGAAATATCTTTAAATAAAGTAAGTTAGATTTGCAGCTTAATTTCTTCCAATCTTTTTCCCCTTTTAAAATATTCAATATATGTGTGTTTATAATGCTAGTAAACAAACCTCGTTTGGAAATTCATAATTATTTGGCTAATTTATCTTTTTTTTTCCAGAAATATCACTTAGAAATATTTAAGAGGGGGTGTGTGTGTGGAGGGAATGAATGAACGTCAATCACATTACATGCATCCTCTCCCTTCATCCTCCCAAAAATCTTGTGCACAGGGAATTAGTCTACCCATATCATAGATGGGACGGAAAAGTTGAGACTCAGAGAAATGAGTCTCACAGGTCGGAGGTGCTGGAACAAACTTTGAGGCCTGGGGCTGCTATTCCAAAGCCCCTGTTCTTCCAGCATTCAGCACAGGAAGGGAAGATTCTCAAACACCTTATTAAGGTCTCTGAAAAAAATTAACTCAAGGAGAAATTCATGTTAAAAACCATGAGTGAAGCCTAAAGTTCACTTATCACGCTGTGAATGCAAACGCATTCAGTCTTTTCTTGAGATGACCCCACGAAGTGGGAGGAAACCTAGGAATTAAGCCTACTTGCCCTACTGGAAATCCATCTCAAGCATATTGATTGGATACTGCATTACACTTCAGTCAGCTTTTAAAAAGTTAAACAAACATTGGCATGTCCCACAAATCATAGGATAAATGTCTTTCTCCGACTGACTTATTTTGCTTAGCATCATACCTTCCAGTTCCATCCACATCATTGCAAATGGTTAAGATTTCATATTTTTGATGGCTGAATAGTAGTCCCTTGTATATATATACCACCTCTTCCTTCTCAGGCCTCTTTTATAAAGGCACAAATCCTGGGGCCCTCAAAACCTAATCATTTCCCAAAGGCCTCACTCTTAATACCAGCACCTTCGGTGTTAGGTTTCAACCAATGAATTTTATGGGGACACAACATTCAGACTACAGCACTCTTCTTTTATCTAATTAAGAACCAGCAAAAGAGGGAACAAAGCACACATATCAGTGAAGTGACCCCCGCATAGGGTTTCAATGCTCTATCAAAGGATTAGTATCACTCTTCTTTCGCCCCAGGCTCCTACATGGCTCTGCACAGCACTGCATCTCATCTGATTTTGCTGAAATTTTTGATATGTTGTTCATCATGGATTTTTGTATTGATTTTTTAAAATATTGTATTGAAATATTATTTATCTTAATTACTGAGGGTTTTTTTTTCTTTTTAATCCCCTCCGGTATTTTTACCTGACACAAGTGCCTCACTCAAGTGCCTGGTCCTATTCTTATGGACCTCTACAGAAAGCTTGCCAACCCCTAGCTAGAATGCAGAAGAAATGAACACAGTTGTCCTTCTACTAAGAGATAAAATCAGCAGCCATTGGAAATGAGCTTGAAGGAAAGGCAAAGAAAGATAAAAGCATAGTGTGTGTCTTGTCAGCACAATATTATGGTTAAAACTGTCAGTTGAGCCAGATGGAAGGGCTAATGAGTCCCCTCGCTCTCTGCTCTGTAGTCATCCACATGCTTTTAGCCCTCGTCGGAAAAAGCAACAGGCCTAGTGCAACACATGGTCAAGTACTTGTGGGAATAGCTCACAATGTAGTCAAGTGTGGTGCTATCAGACACAGCACAGCTAAGCCTCTTTGGGCAAACCCAATGTCTTAACCCTACCAGAAGATCTATCACATTCCATGGGATTTCCTTGAGCCTCTAAAGCATCTAGAGGCAGGGTGTGCCGGTTTATCTGTTTGCCATACTACCAGTACTAAATTATTGCTGAATGAATGAATGAGTGAGTGAATGAATGAATGAATGGGTAAGTGGGTGGATGAATGAATGAAAGATTAAGTAGCAGGGGCTCTGTAGACAGAAGCCCTGGGCACAGATCCCACCTTGTGTGACTTTCGGCAACTCTCTGAAGTTCAGTTTCCTCATCTGTAAAATGGAGATGAGAATGATAACTATTTCACAAGGTTTAGGAGAGGATCAAATGATAAAATGTTCCTAAAAGTGTTTCATAAACTGTAAGAATTTAATTTAACAAAAGATTGTATTGGTTTAAGTGATAACTAAGAAAAATGTTGAATGCTCTGGAGGGTATTTTTGGAGAAGGAGAAACTCTTTGGAGCCAAAATAAAAACAGTGAGGGAAGGTCATGAATGATTAAGGGAGGTGAGTGTCTGCTACTGTCTATGGAAAACAGAAATCAAAACATAATTCCCTGAAAACAGAAAAATGAAGCTTTCAAGTACTGAAAAAATCATGGCAACAGACCATGGTCATCATTCCTGCATAATGTGAATATGTTTCAGATTATGGATCTAGTTTACTCAGGACATAGTCAGAATCCCCCAAAGCCGTCATTTTCTATTTTGAATGCTTTTCCAAATATGTAATATTCAAAATAAATGGTTAGATGCCACACACACAAAAAAAGAGAGCGCTCATGTTTTTAATAGCTTGTGAAATGCAGCCATGGGCCTGCTGGTTGGGGTTGAAAGGAAGTAGCCCATAAACAACTCCATCAAGCGTGACAGAGCATGTTTGAGCTAAGTTTCACACAAAGGAAATTCTTCCATAGTTCCAAGTGCCTGGGTCCCTCACACAAGATCACATCCTACTGATAGAGACGTAAGGCCTTTTAAGAAAGCCACAATGATACCTCGTAGCCGTACTCTCAGGGCTGAGAGGTATGAGGTTTAAGCTTTATAAGAAGTGTGGGATCTATTTATTGCTCACCTCTGAAATGGTTTGATAAAATCTTTCCTAACAGTCTTATAAGGTTAGCGTTTGAATGAAAGCTTACTGTGAAAGGGGACAATTTCAGTTTAATTTTACTTTGGATCAACTGAATGTACATAGGAAAAGGTGTACCTTTTGGAGAGGGGAGGGGGTCTAATTCGTTAGAGTCCTTCTTCTGGTACTTAGAATTACCACACAAAGCAGTTACATAGTCGACTCAAATCAGGTAGGAGATTCCCTAATGAGATCTAATGAAATACAGTCAAGTAGGCAGAGAGAACTAAAAGCTAAAATCTGTGTTTCCTTCTTCGTCCATCCAGTCATTTACTACATGAGAGTGTATAAGTCCTTCAGTATCTCATCATCTTAGCCATGACCTCGAATAAATGGGAGTCATGGTTCTCATCCTCTGGAATAATTCAACCTGGCTCGTTATCAACTTACGGCTCTTCTCTACCCTCCAAGATGAAGGGGAGCAACTTGTCCCTACTATGTGACTCCACCTTCTGGCTGCTGTTGATTGGTCCAAGGGGACCCAAGTCATGGAAATCAGTTCCTGCAAAATTTGGATCAGATCTAAGAGACAGTGATTTTCTGCCACCTGGACAGCTAAACAGGGAAGATTATTCTGTAAGAAAGAGGAAACAAGATCCAGGAGAGGCAGAGAAGAGAGGCCAAGAGGGCAGGAACTTGGGGGTTTCTCAATGCCCCAGCT
The DNA here is from genome assembly GCF_003265705.2 of Callorhinus ursinus. Taxonomy (NCBI): domain Eukaryota; kingdom Metazoa; phylum Chordata; class Mammalia; order Carnivora; family Otariidae; genus Callorhinus; species Callorhinus ursinus. The sequence goes on along the minus strand of NW_027397074.1, from coordinate 48,297,968 downwards.
GCAAAATCTCTTCTTCAAGGCCAGCTGCCTACTTCAGAGTTCACGGAGTTCCTCAATCATGAAATTAATAAAATCACCTAGTTTGAACATGTTCAGGTTGGGTTTCTATAATTGCAGCCTAAAGAGCCCCAGCTAACATATGCCTATAACATAAACCCCCAAACGAACTTAGGCACTACTGGTGAAGCCCACCCCCTGAGCCCCCCAGTCTTCTTTCTCTGTTTGCTGAGTATATCAGATTTATAGATTTGAAGGCTAAATAAACATCTGACCCCATTCCTTCAGCTTACAGATGTAGGACCAGAGAAGTTAAGTGACTTGCTCAAAACCACTTTGCCTATAGTGGAAGATTCATGGAAAATTTCTGTAGCCACAGCATCTTAGGCGTAAGTCTTAGGGTTTTTAAATTTTTATCTCTATGCCTCTCTCTCTGCAGATAACTCTGTTTCAGTGGAAAAGAGTATGCTCTAAGAAACTTGATTCAGGAACTTAAGAGGTTGGAACACAAATCCTATGCTACAAGTCCAGATACCACAGGGAGATAGTATGCTATGTTGGGAAAACATGGTTTGGGCATCTGACTGCCTGGGTTCAAACCCAGCTTTACCACTTATTGGCAAGGTGACCTTGGCAAGTTAGTTAAACTCCTCTGAACTACAGTTTCCTCCCGTGAAGACAGGGATGGCAATACCTATCTCATAACGTTGATGTAGAATGAAATGAAATCACATCTGTAAAATGCCTGAGACACCACCACATAAGGTTGGCTATTACTTTTATTAAAGGGCAGACCATCCTAGCAGACAGAGGGAAAAGAGCTGCTCATAAGACCTTTCAGCTTCACTGGGTTTCCCTTATCAACAATACCCTCTGCCAAGTCTGAGAGGAGCGACAGCTGCCCAGTTGTGAGACAAGAAAGCAGACTCATTAGAGATTAGGGAGAGCTTAAAAAGCCACCTGGCGAGGCATTCACAAAACTCCCAACTGCTCCAAACAGACATGTGTCAAAATGGGTTTTGTGCTTTTAAACTGTTCTCTTTTTCTGATTTCTACCTCCAGATGACTAGAGCACTTGTTCACACCCTGGAGCCAAATCCTTTCACATAGATGTTCAGAAATACTCCTCTTACTTCATAGCATTGATATTTTAACTATCTGAGAAATGTATTTCTCAATTTGCCCATCCCTGCTCCTTGGGTCTTCGTTTCTAATGTCAAACAAAAGCTCTCAGGCACTCCTTTTCTCTCTGACACTGACAGAGAAAGTAATTTAGCAAAGTGGGTATTTATTTAAGTGACTGGGCGTTGATTTAAATGCTAGTGATAAATCTGTGGATCTTGCTCTAAAGACTGTTATTCTTAGTAATGTAATTGTCATGGATCATAACTATAAGACAAAGTATAGCTTCAGCCATTCTGCTTGTTGCAAGAGGATGGAATGTCAAGAGATGTTTTGACTATGGAGCATTTCCTGGAGAACAGAGAACAATAGACCCTTCTCAACATGGGATTAAATACATAGGAAAACATGTCTTGAAATCTGGTGGAAGCATGGATCTATTAAGGAATCACAGGACTGTGTTTCTTTCTTTCCTCTCTTTCAATAGCAGTAACCGGCATTCAGTTCATAACACTCAAGGATACCCCACCGCCTCCTGGCATAGCTTTGCTTTTCGTTTTGCTCCGTGAACCCACCACATTTTCTGACCTCCGTGTCTTTACATGTGCTCTTCCTCCTCTTCTAAACCCCTTCCTCGGGCACCTGGGTGGCTCAGTCGGTTAAGCGACTGCCTTCGGCTCAGGTCATGATCCTGGAGTCCCGGGATCGAGTCCCACATCGGGCTCCCTGCTCAGCGGGGAGTCTGCTTCTCCCTCTGACCCTCTTCCGTCTCGTGCTCTCTCCCATTCTCTCTCTCTCAAATAAATAAATAAAATCTTTTAAAAAATAAATAAATAAATAAACCGCTTCCTCTTCTCATTTACTTCACCAAAACTTAACTGATTATTCTTCATTCATCAAGAATCAGCTCAACAACTCCTTCTTGGAAGGTTTCCTTGAAAGTCCCAAACCGGACGGGGATCTCTACTCAGGGCTTGCAGACCTGTGCTTCGCAATCACCACACTAGTAATAGTGGACACGTATGTCTGTTGTCCCAGTGGGTGTGCATTCCTTCATGCAGGGCCATTCATCTCTGTACAATAGATGCTCAATAGATATTGTCCAATGAATGACCGAATCAGTTCAGAAATCAATGAATGAATGGCCTTTATGTCAAAAAGAAATGAAGATACTATTTCTTGTAACTTATACAAACTGGGAATTTTCTGCCCAGCTGAAAGTGCCCACTGGATTTATGCAAGCCAGAGCAATTGCATAATAGAAAAAAATTCATTTTTATTTTTGGAAAATAGTTTGTTTTAGAAACAATCTGAGATAACAGATCATATTTTCTGCCTTCTGTTGTTTCTTATTCTCAAACTATTTTCAGAAAAACAGGATATTACTTGCTTCAGAGGTTATTTCTTTTTTAAGATTTTATTTATTTATTTGAGAGAGAGAGCGCACACACAAGTGGGTGGAGGGACAGAGAGAGGGAGAGGGAGAAATGGACTCCCCGCTGAGCAGGGAGCCCAACATGGGGCTCAGTCCCAGCGCCCTGGGATCATGACCTGAGCCGAAGGCAGACACTTAACTGACTGAGCCACACAGGCACCCCTACTTATTTCTGATCATGATCCACCCCCTCCATCAAAATGCTTAGTCTTTAATTGGTAGGCACCAAAGAAAATTACAATACCCCTCTTTCCCCAGAAAATATGTCAAATGGGTAATAAGCCATAGGAGCAAAGAGGAAAAATATTAAACTGTCATCATGAAGGTCTTGTTTCGATTCCTGTATCTGACACAACAGGGAAAGCGGAAAAGAATCACACTATTCATATGATACATATGTGTTCATAGGGTTGTTTTGCAAGAGCCCACCCTAAACCTTCCTCTGATTATACAGGCTGATAAACATGAAGGAACAACATGCTATCAAAATGGAAACCAACCTGAAAATATTTAAATATTGTACATGGAAATTACACAGATTGGCCCATAATGACCATTCTATAGTCCTTTGGCAATATGGTAAGAAAAATTAAAAAGTAGATTACCAGTTTTCTTAGCAACAGTCCTGCTGATCAACCTGCAGTTCAGGCTCACGAGAAAGGCTTCCTGTCTCAATGGTGCACTAGGCTAGCCAGGTAGGTTCTTTCTCTGCCTGAGTCTCCACTGTAGTTAAGCATCTGTCTGAACCCTTGCACACTAAGACAACTTCCCTTGCTCATTAAATGCCTTCTCAGAGGGAGACATTGCAAAGTCTTTCTATAGGCCATTCCATAACATTCTAATCAGATCTGGGAAAGCCTATGCGCCAGCATCATGTTTCAAATGACAGTCTTCCTTGCTAACACAACATTGTCTTCCTCCACCGCACACCTTACCTCATTTCTTGATCTGACACATTGTGGGACAGTGTGAAAGGGGGCAAACCTGATCCAGGACAGCCAGTCAAATTCCTTCTGTTTAAAAGAACTGGACAGGAAGGGACTAGAGAATAGCCAGTTAAGACATTTTCCTTTGGAAGATCCCTCATAATGCTGTGGGAAATTTCCAAAAACACTTTCTGATTCAAAGTGTTTGGGAAGTGACTTAAAACTTTTCCTTCCTTAGTTTCCAGAAGAAACGTTGGGGCAACATGGCAGAATGAAGTGGCCTTGTGTGCAGTGTCACCCTCCAAGTTCCATTTGGAAGGGCAAGCGGGACCATGAACACGTTGGAAGGGCTGGAGGGGTGTGAGGGGAGTGTCTTGAAGTGGATTTGTACGACTTGCACAATTTTATTTATCAGGTGCAATTTTATGCAAAATGTTCACCATTTTATTATATTATTATTAGATAATTTGTAGTGGCAGCTGGGGGGTGGTAATGGGAGCTAATAAAGCCCTTGAAGCCACTGCTGAGCATTGCCTTCCTCAGTCAGGGTCATCCTTTTTGAGCCTCTGCTCCTAACCTGTAAAGCGGACATCAAAAACAATTAAGAAGAGTTCTATGCCAGACCCTGGTTTGGAGGACAAATGACACTTTACATTTACTAAATATTTATGCTCCACTGAAGCCCAGAAAGGTTTGAGGTGGCTCACGGTGAAAGACAAATGCACAAGAGGTCTGTGGAGCCGTGAAAGCAGGGTGAAAGAGAAAATTCCAGTAGAAGGGAGAGGGAGCCAAACCACAAAGACTAGAGCATGCTTCTCACCCGGGGATCTTATTACAAGGCAGTTTCTGCCTCACCCTGTCCTCAGGAGTGGAGCCTGAGGTTCTGCATTTCTAACAAAGACCCTGCGAAGCAAATACTGCTGGCCCAGAGACTACATTATGTGTAGGTTGGAGGAAGCTAATGTAATAGCATAAAAAGATTACTTTACTGCCCAGGTAATTAAACCTTTCTGTAAAGTGCAGTGTGGGTCCTAATACAGAATTGCATTATTTTTTTAATTTTATTTTATTACGTTATGTTAATCACCATACATTACATCATTAGTTTTTGACGTAGCGTTCCATGATTCATTGTTTGCATTCTAGTATCTTTTTAATTAGAAGAAAACTCTGAGGGTATCGGTCAAACAGTCCTCCCCTCCAAAGACTGCTTTCCGCCCCTCTGCCTCTCCCTCCTCCCCCTCGGAGGCCTTCCAGACCTGACACTGCGAGCAGGAAATCTGATGTGCCCGACACATCTTTTTAAATGATTTCGAGGAAGAAGAAGCAGGCTGCACAGATCCTGGAAATGCATGATGTAACCTTTTACGTTCAGAGAAAAGGCTGTCCCTAATTCAAGCCATATTTCGCCCAATGAAGTAGACATATTTGAAACTGGAAAACATCCAAAGAAAATATGGAATTCAATATATTTCTGCAAGCCTTGGCCTTTGCCTTCTTGTGGCCCGATTACCCACCTGTGCCTGGCGTGGCCCTTCCTCTTGCCTCATGCTGGACATCTCCCAATTCTAATTCCCACTTGAGCTCTCCAGTGAGGCATCTGTTGGGGAGAAATCTATAAAGCACTTAAAGGCTGTTGAGAGCTCCCAGGAGTCAGGCCGTCTGCTAAAAGCTGTAATAGATTATCTCATTTAACTCACTATAAGGACTATCCAGACGAGGATATTCATAAAGATGGAGCGCGTTACAAGGCCAGATGTCTATTAGGTATCACAACAGAGATTCCAACTGAGGTCTCTCTAACTCAAGATTTCTCAAGCCTCAACACCATTGACATTTTGGACCAGATAATTCTTTGTTATTAGGGGTGTCCTGTGTGTTGCCTGCTATTTCGCAGCATCCCTGGTCTCTACGTACTTGATGCCATTAGCAACCTCTCACTCTAGTTATGACAACCAAAAGTGTCTCCAGACATGGCTAAATGTCCTCTGGGAAGCAAACTGCCCTGGTTAAGACTGTTCCAACCCAAAGCCTGAGAGCCTGATAAATAAGGATAAGAATTATTTTTCAACATTTTATAAGGATTCACCCTATAATGGGCTGAATTGTGTCCCCCCAAATTCTTATGTCGAAGTCCTAATCCTTAGGACCTCAGAATATGAGTGTATTAGGAGACAGGGCCTTTGAAGGAGTGATTAAGTTAAATGAGCGGGTTAGGATGGTTCCTAATCAAATCCGACTGGTGTCCTTTTAAGAAGAGGAAATTTGGATACACAGAGAGACACCAAGGATGCAAGCACAGAGGAAAGACCATATGTGGACACAGAAGAAGGCAGCCATCTGCAAGCCAAGGAGAAGAAACTAACCTTGCCAACACCTTGATCTTAGACTTCTAGCCTCAGACTCTTTCTTAACACTAGTCTCTAAGCAAGACCATCAAAATATCAGAAGTGGCAGGACAGACGAAATTTTATGCTGTCTTAGAGGTAGTGCAGTATTCTCAACCCTGGCTACACATTGGGATTATTTGGAGAGTTTTTAAAAATATGAGTGTTCAGTCTCAATCCCCCAAATTCTGATCAATTGGTCGGAGACAGAGTCCAGGCCTAAGTATTTTTCCAGGGACTCTAATGCACCACCAAGATTGAGAACACTGGCTGAGTGGAGCAGAGTATTCAAGCACCACCATAATAGCTACAGGGCTATGGACAAGGCTCTCAATTTATCAGGGCCTCAGTTTTCCCACTTGTAAAATGTCCATCGTAACTCTTGACTTTCCTGTCTTACAGGGTCACTTTGTTCAATTAGTTAAGTTGAAAACCACATAAAATGTACAGGATTATAAATTTTAAGTGCTGACATTAGCACTATGGGTTCTCACCTCATCTCTACACCGATCCACTGTACATCCTCAGGTGAGTAACTTCATCTCTGTGGGCCTCAGTTCAGACCCACATAAAATGAGGCAGTGTCTAAAGTCACCTTCAGGCCCAAATTACATGCTCTTGGCAGGGCAGTTTCATACATTGTATATAATAATGACTATTTCTACTGAGATCTGATTTTCTCATTAAAGTAGGATGTTGAGGGTTTAGAATCCTCCTCTTAATCATCAAGATGACATTAGGAATAAAATTTAAATTACACTGTGGCCTGGAAAGTAATTTGATAATTTCAATGCAAGTACCTTACATGTTCATTTTTTTTTTAGCCCAGTTACTGCAATTCTGGGAATCTATTTTAGAGAGAGAATCAAGATATAGGCAAAGATTTATGTACGAGGATGTTCGTTACAACATTATTTATAGAAGTGGGAACACTAGGGGTGGGTGTAGATATATTTACAAGAAAAAAGTGCTTTTATAAATTATGAAAGTCACAGGATGGAATGTCATATAGTCATGAAAAAAATATTTTTCAAAAAATATCTAATGATAGGGAAGTATGATAGATAAAATAAATATATAAAAGAAGACAACGAGAAGGATAGAAAATATATGATACATTAATTAAACACACACACACACACACACACACCCCTCAGGGAATGATTAGAAGGAAACATACCGAAACATCGATTGGTCATAACAGTTGTGGTGTTTTTCAGAATGTTTTAATTTTCTTTATATTTTCTGTACTTTCTAAAATGTTTTTCCATATACATGGGTTGTTTTTACCATCAGACGGGGAAAAACATTATTTTAAAGAGCTACTGTGGGTTCAGATGTAGTAAAGACAATACCTTTGAGGAAACATCTGGTGAAGGAAAGTGTATAAAGTGCTAATATCTTCCCAGCCAAGGAAACCCACATCGTCCTCAAGAAGTAGGGCCCATGAGAAATCAGTGAGAGATCAGGTGAAAACTGAAGGCCAGCCACTGGTACCTCCTGTCTCCGGCAGATCATTATCCAATTGGAAAAATGGCAAAGTCTCACTGCTCAGAGCTTACGGGCTTTTCCCCTCTTATATGCAAAACAAACGTTCTACTTTTGGAGGACACGGGCGGGGCGGGGGGAGGGGAGGGAGGAAAGGACCCAACACAAAGCACCAAAGAAGAGGCTTTACCATGAAACTAATGAAGCTGAAGCTTCAGGGCGCCTTGCTTTCCCCAGCCCCTCCCAAGATCAAGAAATGTGTTCACATGGTCATTGTTTCCCAACATTCGCAAAAGTAAAATATTTTAACCACAGTTATGACTACAGTCACTTCCACTTTGACTTCCCCTCTGTCACACTGCTGCTCACATCAGGTGGCATTGGAGTAGCTGTGGCTTTTGGAGGATCCATTTAGTCAGAGTTTACTAGTCTCACACTGCTGACATTTGGGGCTGGATAACTATTTGTGGTGAGAGCTATTTCGTGCAGTGAAGGATGTTTAGCAGTATTCCTGGTCTCTACCACTAGACTCCAGTAGTACCACCCTACCCCCACAGTCATGACAATGAAAAATGTCTCCAGACATTTCTAAAAATCCCAAGGTAGGAAGAGGGGTGCAAAATTTCCCCAGTTGAAAACCACTGACCTAGGGGACACTGAGTTGAGGATACACGTAATTTGGGTTTAGTGAGGTATGTTTCTCTGATTCACAGTTACTTGCATGCTGAGTCAGGTTCCCAGCTGTCCTAGAAAGAATGGCTTTTAGGTACATTCCTACAGCTCTCTGCGATGACTCCCCATGTAATGTGAAGGTGTGAGGCCAGAGGAGCTATGTGTGATGTGAACAAGTCCGCAGCTCTTGACATTTGAAGTATGTGGGTGATGGAGGAGAAATGAGATTTAAAATGTATGGAGCAAGAAGCTTTCTACAGAAAGTTCTTCGAATCAGAAGTATGAGAAGGAGTTTCATTTCTCATCAACACTGATCAAAATGCAAGTTCTAAAGCACATGAATTATAAATGAACAAAATTAGGACATTTCATTTATTTTTAAATGAAATCAATAAAACTATTCTTGCTTTTTTGGTACAACCACTTATTTTTTACACAGTTTTTAAATTTTTTTTATTTAAATTCTAGTTAACATTCAGTGTTATATTAGTTTCAGATAACAATATAATGATTTAACACTTCCATATAACACTCGGTGCTTATCACAACAAGTGCCCTCCTTAATCCCCATCACCTATTTCATCCATCTACCCACCCACCTCCCCTCTGGTAACCATCAGTTTGTTCTCTATGGTTAAGAGTCTGTTTCTTGGTTTGCCTCTCTCTCTTTCTCCTCTTTTCCCTTTGCTCATTTGTTTTGTTTCTTAAATTCCACATATGAGAGAAATCATATGGTATTTATCTTTCTCTGACTGACTTATTTTGTTTAGTATAATACGCTCTAGCTCCATCCACGTCATTGCAAATAGGAAGATTTCATCCTTTTTTATGGCTGAGTAAT
>NW_027397074.1:48170944-48289000 GCF_003265705.2 Callorhinus ursinus | reverse complement strand
TGGATCATAGCATAGTTCTACTTTTAAATTTTGAGGAACTTCCATACTGTTTTCCAGAGTGGCTGCACCAGTTTGTATTCCCACCAACAGTGCAAGAGGGTTCCTTTTTCTCCACATCCTTGCCAACACCTGTTGTTTCTTGTGTTGTTGATTTTAGCCATTCTGACAGGGGTGAGGTGATATTTCATTGCAGTTTTAATTTGCATTTCCCTGATGATGAGTGATGTTGAGCATTTCTTCATGTGTCTGTTGGCCATCTGTATGTCTTCTTTGAAAAAATGTCTATTCATGTCTTCTGCCCATTTTTAAATTGGATTATTCATTTTTTGGATGTTGAGTTTTATAAGTTCTTTTTTTAAATTTTATTTATTTATTTATTTATTTATTTATTTATTTATTTATTTATTTATTTATTTTTGAGCGACAGAGAGAGAGATAGCAAGAGAGAGGGCAGGAGCAGGGAGAAGATGGAGAAGCAGTCTTCCCGCTAAGCAAGGAGCCCGATGCGGGGCTCGATCCCAGGACCCAGAGATCATGACCTGAGCAGAAGGCAGATGCTTAACCGACTGAGCCAACCAGGTGCCCTGAGTTTTATAAGTTCTTGTATATTTTGGATACTAACCCTTTATCAGATATGTCATTTGCAAATATTTTCTCCCATTCCATAGGTTGCCTTTTAGTTTTGTTGATGGTTTCCTTCACTGTGCAGGTTTTTACTTTGAAGAGGTGAAAGACCTGTACTCTGAAAACCTTAAAACACTGATGAAAGAAATTGAAGGGGACACAAAGAAATGGAAAGACATTCCATGCTCATGGAGTGGAAGAACAATTGTTAAATGTCTATACTACCCAAAGCAATCTACACATTTAAAGCAATCCCTATCAAAATACCAACAGCATTTTTCACTGAGCAGGAACAAACAATCTTAAAATTTGTATGGAACCACAAAAAACCCAAATAGCCAAAGCAACCTTGAAAAAGAAAAGCAAAGCTGGAGGCATCACAACTCTGGACTTCAAGTCATATTACAAATCTGTAGTTATGAAAAGAGTATGGTAGTGGCACAAAAACAGACACGTAGATCAATAGAAAACTCAGAAATGAACCCACAACTCTATGGTAAATTAATCTTCGACAAAGCAGGAAAGAATATCCAATGGAAAAATCATATAGTGTTGGGAAAACTGGACAGCAACATGCAAGGAATGAAACTGGACCACTTTCTTACACCAAACACAAAAATACATTCAAAATGGATTAAGGACGTAATTGTGAGGCCTGAAACCATAAAAATTCTAGAGAACATAGGCAGTAACCTCATTGACATTGGCTGAAGCAACTTCTTTCTAGATAAGTCTTCTGAGGCAAGGGAAACAAAAGCAAAAAGAAACTATTGAGACTTCATCAAAATAGAAACTATTCTGACACAAAGAAGCAAATTGCAAACAAAACACTTTCCTAAGCATGCAAAAAAATCATTAATTCTTTAACAAGGAGACATACATTTTGAATCAAAGTAATGAGCAGGCTCTTAAATTTCTTGATAATCCATCTAATGAAGAAGAATAAATCGTATGAGCATATTGAAAAAAGATGTTGCCCCTTTTGGCCCATTTACATGAAATTACTGCTATGGTTGAAGAGCACATAAAACTCATAATACTCAGCTGAAACAAGGACATCAATGACCAACTGGCAAATGAGTGCTGTCAATTCAAAGAATATTTAGGATTCATTACTTCACAAGAAAATTTGAAAAACCCTGAAATAAATTTAATGGCATTTTCCTTAAATTTGACAATTCTAAAATTTTATACAACAATCCCATTAGCAAGTTGTGAAGCTAAAAACACAATTTTTCTTTAAAGATTTTATTTATTTGAGAGAGAGAGTGAGAGAAAGAGAAAGCATGAGAGAGGGGAGGGTCAGAGGGAGAAGCAGACTCTCCACTGAGTGGGGAGCTTGATGTGGGACTTGATCCTGGGCCTCTGAGATCATGACCTGAGCCAAAGGCAGTCACTTAACCGACAGAGCCACCCAGGCGCCCCTAAAAAATGCTTTTTAAACTACAAATAGCAAAAAATAAAAGAGGGGAGGGCTAATTTGATCAACCATGCCAGAGAAAAGACAAAGTTACCTTCCTGTTCTCTCGACAGAAGTGTATAACACAAAATATCACACAAAGAGGCAAGGAGTAGGCAGATCAAAGACATAAAAGAAAAAATATTATGGGGTCAAAGATCCAGCAGTTAATTAATTTAAAAATTATGTTATTCTGGATATTATGGTATTTGCAACAACTGCTGGCTATTACATTTTTTAATTTGAGATTTTCTTCATTCTAATATATTTTTAATTCATAATTTTGTATTTTTTTTATGCCTTCCCCCCAACTGCATAAGCTTTAGACCTCACCATTCCTGGGCCTGCCGCTGGGTACACAGCCTGGCCAGGCCCCGGGTTTGTGTTCTCTCAGGCCATATTCACACTCACTAGTGAAGTGGGCCTTGTAATTATCCTTTTACAATTAATCTAATTGATTGGATCATATACCTGCCTCCAAAACATATTAAGGACTTGAAACTTAATTTAGAAGTGCCGAGGATTCTACATCATGGGAGAAATCTCTGCCATCCTTTGTTACTGGACTGTAGAGTCCACAGGTGTTAGTGACTCTGGTATCAGAGAGCAGAGCCAACACCACATTCCAGCTACCTGCAGTGGGCACAGAAACTCTCAAGACAGCAGCTAACAACGAGCATGTATCTAATCAGCCCCATTAAATTGTCTCTTGTTTTTACTTATTTTTTAATATTTTATTTATTTATTTGACAGAAAAAGAGAGCGAGAGCAGGAACACAAGCAGGGGGAGCAGGAGAGGGAGAAGCAGGCTTCCCGCTGAGCAGAGAGCCCAACGTGGGGCTCGATCCCAGGACCCTGGGACCACGAACTGAACCAAAGGCAGTCGCTTAACGACTGAGCCACCCAGGCACTCCTGTCTCCTGTTTTGAAAATTTTTAAAATGTGCTAGGTAAATTATAGCGGATAGGGCAAAATAAATACATTTAGTTTAATATCAGCATACTGCACAAGACAGGGACCAAGTGGCAATGTGGTTCTATGTGAAATATTAGGCCATTTATACTAATATTTGTTTTGGTGTTCTGAGGAGAAAACCCATTAGCCCTATAGGCCATCTGGGAAAGGTCTGTTACATTTTCCAGAAGGTTCCATGAGTGCGGGGACTATGTGATAGTACCTAGCACAGTGCCTGATGCATATAGGCACTCAACAAATATTTGTTGAATGAATGAGACTCCACCACTCTTCCCTGTTTCCTGAAAGTGAGAGAAGGAAAAATGTGAATAAATATGAGAAGCCATTTTCTTTGTGAAATGACCCCTGCTTAAAAGGAGAAACCCAATCTTCAGAAACTTATTCTTCAGATTACAGAAATCAGTAGATTCCTTAAAAGGAAGCAAGGATGGCTCCTGGTGACTTTGGCACACACATCTCCGTAGTACCAAAAGAGTAGAAGATGAATCCTATCAGAACCAAAAGGCACTTAAAAGCTAGAAACCCCCACAAGGAGCTATTTATTTATCTCAAGGACTAAATTTAGCGTATTGAAGACAAGGAAATCCAAAACTTAAGCCTCCAGAGATTATAATTAATTACAAAATCTTTTCAGTTTTCATGCCTGCATTTCTATCTACCTGACTGTTAGGACTATTAGTCAGGAAAATATATCCTAAAATGTGTGGTTTATACACGTTGCTTCAATCTCAATACTGATTTTTATTATATAGTGGGACCATTTCCTTCCTTTTGAAACTTTTGAAAATGTACACCTCTAACACCATGTTCCACAGGAAAAAGTTTTTTACAGCCAACTTTATAGAAGCATATATTTAAAAGAATTCTAAAGACCATTCCAAAATCCTTTCCTCACCAATGACTGGTTTTGTATTTGTTAGACCTGAATCAATATACAGCGTTCCTATATTCTCTTGCTCTTGCCTTTCATACATTTTTATGTAGATGTTCATCCTCATCTATTTTTAAAAGGAGGCAGTATGAGATGATCATGCATAGGAATGAAAGCTTGCTGTGTGATCTTCCCCTTGGGCGTTAGCTGAAGCTCTTGGTATAACTTTACCCTCTGGTCCTCCATATTCTTTTCTATCTACCTACCAGGGGTCAACCAGAGTAAATTAATAAATAGAATGATTTTCGTGTTAAATTATCAAATTACCAACCTCATTTTGTGATTTATTTGTATATGATATGTAGGAAATAACTTTTCTCAAATATATTTTTCAAGATCACATAGGTGATGGCAACCTAGATTTCCAAGTTAATTAAATCTGAAACCAGACCCACGGGGGGAAAAATGCAAAAAAAAATTCCAAATGACTCAAAATAGCAGTAGGCTTCAATTATATTTTAACAACTTTCACAACAAACCCCAGTGTCTCTTTTGGCAAAGACTATCTCATAACTTTATTGAGAAAAACAAGCTCAAGAGGCAAAAACATTTTAGCACAATTTCAGGCTTAACAGTTTATTGCTCTGTGATTTAAAATAATAGAAAAAAAATAATGAAAAGATCTGGAGTGAAACTGCTAAAATTTGAATTTAAATTCTTCCAGCCACCTGCACATGGATGTTTATAACATGTTTATTTATAATTGCCAAAACTTGGAAGCAACTAAGATGTCCTTCAGTAGGTGAAGGGATAAATAAGCTGTGTTGCATCCAGGCAATGGAATATTTTTCAGTGCTAAAAGAAGTGAGCTATCAAGTCATGAAAGGACATAGAGGAAACTTAAATGCATATTACTAAGTGAAAGAAGCCAATCTGATATGATTCCAACTATATGACATTCTGGAAAAGGCCAAACTGACAGTAAAATCAGGAGTGGTCAGTAGTCAGGGTGGGGGAAGTTGGGTAGGGATAAAAAGGCAGAGCACAGAGGAATCTTAGGACAGTGAAAATACTGTGTATAATACTATAATGTCGGTATGTGTCATTATACATTTGTCCAAACCCACACAATGTACAACACCAAGAGGGAACCCCAAGGTAGACCATGGACTTGGGGTAATAATGATGTGTCAAGGTAGGTTCATCAATTGTAGCAAATGCACCACTACAGTGGGAGATGTTGATAATGTGGGAAGCTATGCACTGGTGGGGGCAGGGATATGTGCGGAATCTCTGTACCTTCCTATCATTTCTGCCATAAACCTAAAACTGCTCTAAAAAATAAAGCCTTTTAAAAAACTCAGTGCACCTCTTGGAAAGTAAGACTGTTCCTCACTGGAGGTTTTCAAGCAGGATGGAGGAACTTGCTGTCATAGGTATGTGCGTACAGGAACCAGGCAGTGGATGGGTAGTCAGACTAGATCATTTCCAAAGTCTTTTTGTAAAATCATTTCCAAAGTTCTTAAAAACCTCAACTAATACAAGATATAGCTAAAATAATTTAAGTCAAAACTCTACAAATAAAATAAAATGGAGAAAAAATCCTGAAGGCAAAAAAAAATTTTAATAGACAATTAGGAAATGTAACAGCTAAATAATCTGGTTAGTAAAGGTATATCAATAAATTTTTGTGAAAAAAGAATTCTTCCAGGGGTACCAAGGTGGTCAGTCGGTTAATCATCCAACTCTTGATTTTGGCTCAGGTCATGATCTTAGGGTAGCTAGATCAAGCCCTGCATTGGCTCACACTCAGTGGGAAGTCTGCTTGAGATTCTCTCTCCATCTCCCTCTGCCCTCTCTCCTCTTTCTAACTCTCTCTCTTTAAAATAAAGAAATTCAAAAAAATTCTTCCAGCAGATTTTAGAATCTATTAGAAGATAGGCAATCAAATGATGTTGGCACAAGTCCATGTCAATTCTCTGCCATGGTGTCCTTCATGAGGGGAGATGATGCCTGCTGATAGTTCAGTTGCTTCATGCTGTTTATAGTGATTTGAGAGTACTGGTCTCTGACCTATGGACTCCATTTCCCAGAGTCCCCATTATGAACAAGTAATAGGCCCAAAGGATGGGACATCCAAGTTAGGAGAGCGACTAGTACCTGACTGGCCCACAATCAACCAGCACATGACTTTGGCCCCTAGTGCCAATAGAACTAACAACACATGGGACCCTCATGAAGTTCCCTGAGGTTAGATAAAATTGGGAAGGAATAAAATCTAAGGCCCAATTGTTATTATCCCGTCATGGAATGCATCTAGTGCTAACACAGCCATCCGGAGTTGGCAACAGACACCAACTAACCAAACCATCTCCTGAGGCCCAAAAAGAAGAATGTCCAACCATGCTAATCTGCAGCAGAGTTGGAATGGGGATTCAGGGCTTGACACCTGCAACTAAATTTTTCCATAGAGCCTTCCCACATCATTCTACCTTGAAATAAACTGATTCTACTCCTCGACCCTTCAAGTGATCATGACTTATGCTTCTCATGGACACTCTGCTTGCCTTCAACAGCAGCTCTCTTGTTAACCACAAATTCTCTTCCATCTAGCCAATCCCTAAGCTTGCCATGCTTTAAAGTGACTGCCAAAGGAGGAAGATAATGATGTTAATTGAGTCTTCTAATTTCTCCCTGTAAAAGTTATGAAGTTGCTTGATGAAGTTAATTTATTATACAATAATGTGTGTGGGCTGAGGGTGGGGGTGCTGTTCCATTTCAGTTCCTGGGTCTGTTGCTGATGAGGCCTTTGAACTCTTGCCCACGCCAAGCCCATGAATCAGTGTCATTTACCATGTGCATTTAGATAATTGAAATAATAAAGATGAAATGGATACAAAAGATCTATTTCATGAATAGTAATTCCCTTTTATCAGTGCACCACCAATGAAGCAAATTAGACCACCTACATTCCTGCCTCAGCCTACCATCTTGCCCTATCTTTCCACCATCCTACTTATTTTCATTTTCTTTCTCAAAAAGTACTAATATGTGTAAATATCTATATATATGAGCTTCTAATCAAAATTGTAATTCTGAATGAAAATGATGTGGGAATTTATACTAATAATATGCAGGAAGAAAATCAAACATAAATGTTTATATTTTCTTTCTTCACCATGGTTATAAAAAGCTTAAGCATACAAAAATTGGAAGTTTAAAAACTCAGCTTACTATAAACTTTGAAATACCATGCTGAAGAAGAATAAAAGTGTACATATTTCAAGCCACTTAACCTGCTATAAAGTCAGGAAAGGATATCATTCCTAAAAATTAAATACCCCTAAAATAAACCGAGTCAGGAAGACATCGTTGTTATGAGAGGACATCATTAATTTTGAACATGATTTTGAATGTCTCTCAGCCTGGTCTGGAATGCCAGTGATGATGATAAATCACATTTACCTCCTTTACTAGAAACTAACACAAATTTTAGAATGACAAAGCACATACGATACAAAAGGATTCTTCTAGATCCGTTTCCAATTTCAGTATTAGTTTTTTATCTAGGACTGAATTTCAAAATGCTAAAACAAACCATCCATGTAATGGACAAAAAGAACACATGGGCTTGACAAAGAATGCCAGAGAAGAAAACTTCTGAAGGAAATCTCTGTTAAACAAACAAACAAACAAACAAAAAACAAAGGAAGGGGTCCCTGGGCAGCTAGTTCAGTTGGTTAAGGGCCGGACTCTTGATTTTGGCTCAGGTCACGATTGCAAGATCCGGAGATCAAGCCCCATGTGCGGCTTTGCACTGAGTGTGGAACCTACTTGAGATTCATTTTTTTTCCTCTCTCGCTCTCTCCCTCTGCCCCTCCCCCTGCTCATGCTCTCTCTCAGTAAATAAATAAATAAATAAATAAATAAATAAATAAATAAATAAATAAATAAAATTTAAAAACAAAGCAAAAAAATCACCCAAATCATTTAGCTAATGCATGCATGGTGCTACAAATGCACTTTTCTTTTGCCTTCTGTGTCCACAAGATTCAGCTTGACAGTGGTCTCAATTCAAAGTGTGGACCTCTTAGTAAACATTTGGGATCTGATTTCATCCTTTCCCCATGGCAGCCTCCCTTTTGTCATCCTGTGCTGCTGCAGCCCTTGGAAACATCATTCTCCCTGAAGATAATTCTTCCTCAGAGCCTAAAACAGTGGCAGGCACACATAAGTCACTTGACAAATATTTGTGAATTAGTTAATTAGCCAGCACTCCCACATCTCCAGGCTATCTCTTCCACCTAGCCTTACAGCCCAGCAGGAAAAAGCTGATTTCCCCAGAGTCTCTGGAACTTTCTGCTCAAACCATCTAGATATCTCATTGGGTTGGCTTTCAAACTAGGTATTGCTCCACATGGGAGTGATGTCTGGAACTTTTTCTACAAGTAGTGAGATTAAATCAACAACAACAAAGGTGAAGAAATAAGAAAGTAAGTAAATCATAAACTCATTTTTCTCCAAATATATTCAAACAAAGAACCTCCAGCACCCTCTGCGGGACTTTTTATTCTCAATTTCTTTTTTTCCTTCTTTTTTTTTTTTTTTTTGCAATCCTTAAAATGTAGGTATCAGCACTCCATGAAGGCATGAATTCTGGCATTTCAGACCGGGAGGGGTTTATTGGAGAGACTTGAGAGTTTAGAAGGTTAAAACAACATCAGAGCCAGGCTTCAGGGATCAGAAGACCCCACTGTCTCTGGGAGCATCAATAATGAACTTAATGCAATTTTGAGGAAGTAACAGTCATTGGCATCTATTGGCCAAATCAAGTATGAGCCCACTCACCAAAAGGAATTCACAATACAGTTCAATTCTAAAAGCATCTTGTGGAGCATCTATGCAGTGCCAGACACTACGCCAGGCAATGGGAAGCCAGAAATGATTAAGAAGTGGTCCAGAGGATGGGGCGCCTGAGTGGCTCAGTTGGTTAAGCGTCTGCCTTCAGCTCAGGTCATGATCCCAGGGTCCTGGGATCGAGCCCCACATCGGGCTCCCTGCTCCGCGGGAAACCCGCTTCTCCCTCTCCCACTCCCCCTGCTTGTGTTCCCTCTGTCACTGTGTCTCTCTCTGTCAAATAAATAAATAAAATCTTAAAAAAAAAAAAAAAGAAGTGGTCCAGAGGAGAGACATAAGCAAATAGCTATAAAGAGACACACAAATTTACTTTCGGTAAATACTCAGCTCTTCATTTACCATATTTCATTAACAATAGTGTTTCCCTTATGCCTCCAAATATGTTAAAATGATTAATTATATGCAGTGACCAAGCTCTGAAATTCCCAGGGGAAATCATTTTATTTTAAACATCATCCAGATGAGGGGCGCCTGGGTGACTCGGTCGGTTAAGTGTCTGACTTCAGCTCAGGTCATGATCTCGGCGTCTTGGGATCGAGCCCCACATCAGGCTCCCAGCTCAGTGGAGAGTCCCTTTATCCCTCTTCCCTCTGCTCCTTGCCCCACTTGTGCATTCTCTCTCTCTCTTTTAAGGAAAAAATCCTTAACAAAACAAATAAAATAATAATAAAAAAAGAAAAACAAAACAAAAACAATGATCGAGACCCAGATGAGAATATGTAGGAGGCACTGTCAGGTAAGTTGTGGGGAACCCCAAGGGGAGAAGGCGCTCTTGCCTTCCTCCCTGTTTGAGAGTCAGGGGCAAAATGCAATGCAGGGGTCCCACACCAACACAGGAGCAACCCAGCAGAGCAAAGAGGGTAGAGCATGTGGTCAAGTGGAAAGGGCTGGTACCTACTCCAGCCTGAATACTGAGTACTGACTCCTGAGGCTGCCTCAGTACTAAGTGGAGCAGACACTGCTGAGAGCCAGCAGGCCTGCCCAGGGACCTTGCAGGGCATAGGCGGACCTCTTGGCACAGCCTAAGCAGAGTACCTGAGTCAGGAAGAGGATGCAGGACCAAGGAAATTTCTCATCAGCAAAGAGAGGCCACCCATCATTGGCCAACCTGAGAAACACTAGTTGACACATTTATCAGCTGCAGACATCAGGGAAAGAGGTCAGCAAAACACACAGGAGCAAGGCTGCCCGGGATGCCAGTGTCCACAGCACAGCTGGGAGTCCCTCGTGTAGATAGATCCAGGCACCATCTCAATGTAGACCCAAGGGACCAGCCTGTGAGAACAAATGCAGCCACCCCTCCACACACCCAACCACTGTCTAAAGACAGCAGGGAACTTGGGATGGAAATTCAAGAGGAAATTAGAGTAATCATCCCCATAGACAGGTTTATCTAGAGATACTCTAAATTATTGACTGGGTCTAAGGTTTGAAGTAGATTGTGTATTTAGTTATTTTCTTCTCACCTAAAAGGGTGAAGGACTCTACAGAGTATGACGTAGTTCTAGAAAAAATAAAAGATATTTTCTCTTGTGCATCTGAGTTGCCGTGGGCAGCCCCACCAAACAAAAAGAAAGTGGTGGTGAGGGTTTGCCAGGCTCAGAGATTGAAGGAAGCAAAGGTACAGAGTTGGGAATATGAAAAATTCTCTTAAGGACTAAGAGGATTTTCAACTTGACTGTAGAAGAGGTTCAAGAAGAAGGCCAGGATAGGTCAGAGCAGTATGGAGGCTTACAACTCCTTGGAAATGGAATTTAATTAAACCTTGTTTTTCCAACTTTAAACTTAAGTCTGATTTCACTAAGAAGCAGCTTTTATTCTGAATTAGAAAAAAATCAGAATTTCAAATTAATGTCAACATTTACCTTCAATGCTCTAAAGATCTTTTTCTTTTATCAAAAAATGTATTAACAATAGACGGATACATTGACTACTGATAGAGGAAAGAGAGATCTTCAGGGTAAAATAAATCTTATGGACAAGAGGAGCTGAATTCATTATATGCATGTTCACGTAAAAAATGAGCAAAATAATAAAAAGGGACACACACTAAAACTGTACTACACCAAGGGATTGCATGGTTTTACTTTCCACTGGACTGTAAACTGTCTGAAAGAAACAAAAAAAAGGCATGTCTGGGTTGAATTCCAGCACATTGCATAAGGAATTAATTACCTCCAATTTCAAAACTAGCCTTTCTGGTGTTTGCTTTCAGTTTGGGATATTTATGACTTTGATTTATTTTTACACTGAATTAGCAGGGTTTCCCCCTCTTTATTATCTATAATACAAAAGCAGCCATATCCTTCTCTATCATATTATACAGCACTAAGGTCCTCATGATCTCATCAGGAAAGGTGGCTGTCATCAAGAGCCCTGTGTGTCCATCCACCACCTTCAGCAGAGGAGGGTGAAGATGGATAACAGCCCACTACAGCCCTGGGGGTTCTCATCTGACAGACCAGGAAAATCTGCAGCAAGCACTGAAGAAGTGAGTAATACACTCATTGTCAAGGTCTCCCCTTCTGTATTTGTCTATATGCCTATCCTCTGAGCAGAAATGGGTTTTGACCTCCAGGACCAGGGGCATCTGTGGATCACATACAACCTTACCCCAAATTCCACAGATTTAATTTGGAATTTTGTCTGGCAGTTTGGATTGGTTTTTGTTTAAAGGTCAATGGTACATGAGAGACGATGGACTCTGAGAAACAAACTGAGGGTTCTAGAGGGGAGGGGGGTGGGGGGATGGGTTAGCCTGGTGACGGGTATTAAAGAGGGCACGTTGTACGTGGAGCACTGGGTGTTATACGCAAACAATGAATCATGGAACACTACATCAGAAACTAATGATGTGATGTATGGTGATTAACATAACATAATTAAAAAAAAGTCAATGGTACAGTGCTCCTGCCATCCAATTTACATGGGCTCTTCAAGTTACTGAAGGAGTTGCACACATGGGAATACATGCAGCTCTTCAACCATGCCAAGTTGTTTCACATCTTCTAAGAAGTTGGTCAGCACCCCACCCCTACTAGGGACCGTGAGAACCTTGAGCCCCACCCCTACTAGGAACCGTGAGAACCTTGAGGATAAAGAGTTGATTCTAAGATAATGCTTGGTAACTAGTAGGTGTTCAGTAAAGTCTAATCGAATGTGCTGAATCCTAAGAAAAGGACAAGACAACTGGGTTAAGTTATATTAAGAGACAAGCTTTTGTCTTAAAAGATTGGCTTTGCAATGAGCTTTACTGAGCACCAGAATGGTGTGGCATGTCCCTGTGAAATTAAAATCGGCAATCATTAACTGATAAGTACTGATGAATGACTATGGAAGGGAGTGAATATTAATCAACTAAAACATTAGAGTTGGTAGGAGAAATAGGATCCTCCCCAAATCAATTTGTTAAGTGGTCTTCCCTGTC
This sequence comes from Callorhinus ursinus, assembly GCF_003265705.2. NCBI lineage: Eukaryota > Metazoa > Chordata > Mammalia > Carnivora > Otariidae > Callorhinus > Callorhinus ursinus. Next base: position 48,276,727 of record NW_027397074.1, on the reverse strand, counting down.
ACTGAAATCTATAGGAGGTACAGATGCCTATACATGGATAAATGAGGCAGAGAGATGCAGGGTCTGATTAGTTCAGGGTTGTATGAAAGAAACACCAGTCCTTAGAGTATGGGCCAGACTCCCAGGCATGAGACTCATCTGCAGCAAATCAGAATCCCTGAAAGTGTGGCCTAGGAATCTATATTTTAACCACATTCCATAGTGATTCCTATCTACAACAGTCTGAAAACTGATGCATGAGAAGACAGTGATCTCCCTGCTGTGAATTTCAACCTTGAATTCAGAAGTGAATTTCAGTGGAAAAAGTATGATCTTTAAAAAAAAGAAATGATGTTGGATAAATTGCAAATCTATATGGGGGGGAAAACACATGTATCTTGATATCTACCTTAAACCACAAGCAAAAAATCAATTCCAAATGGTTTGTAGATCTATATATAAAATGTAAAACAATAAATCTTCTGGGGGGGAACCCCCAGAAGAATAGTTTCATGATTTGGAATAGGAAAAGATTTCTTAAGTCACAAAAAGCATTGAATAATTTTTCCTTTAGGAAAAAAATATAAATTGAAATACATTTAAGTTAAGAACTGATGTTATCAAAAGACACTATTAAGAAAGAGAAACCCAAGCCACAGAATGGATGAAGATACTTGCCATACATATATCATATCTGACAAAGGACTTATAGCCATAAACCTATAAAAAAAAAAAAAAGGCAACTTGACAGTAAGATAGACAAAAGACTCAAAGAGGCACCTCACAAAATAGAATAAACATATGTAAGGGTAGTTATCAAGATTGGTTACTAGGGAAGTGAAAATCAAACCACAATCAGATGCCACTTTACACCCAAGAGAATGGTTACAAATTTAAAAAAACTGACCATGTCAATGTTGGTAAGGATGTGGATCAACCAGAGCACTTACATACCACTTACTGGAGTAAAAATTGGTACAACCACTTTGGAAAATGGTTTGTCACTATCTACCAAAGCCAAGCACATGCATACATATTTTATGAGCCAGAAATTCCATTCCTAAGTCCACATCCGGCATACACTTATATGTTCATCAAAAGACGCCTGGAAGAACGTCTAGCAGCACAACTCATAATAGCCAAAAATTAGAAACAATTCTAATGCCCTTCAATAATAGAACAGGTAAATAGTGGTATATTCATACAAAACAAGCCATACAATAAAATTGGTACAATATGAAGAACTGAAGAATTGCTACACGGATGAATCTTGCTAACACTATGCTAAGAACAAGAAGCCAGACCCTAGAGTACATTCTGTGTGATTTGATCTAGGTGAAGTTCAAAATCAGGTGAAACTAAATAAAGAGAGTAGTGGTTACCTTGTCCCAGTGTAGGGAATAAGAAGGGGCATGAGTGATGCTGTAATGTTCTATTTCTTGATCTGGGTGCTGGTTAAATGGGTGTATTCTCTGTGTTGAAATTCATCAAGCTGAACCCTTATGATCTATACATTGTTTTGTATGTATGTTTACTTCACTAAAAAGCTTACTTAAAAATTAAATTTCTCAAACAAGCCTACTTATCTGAATATATTCTTTGGCATTAACATTCCATAGCCTAGTACACTCTTCCATCCAACAGCATCACTAAGCAGGACTTCACCCATAAAGCCACTCTTCTGTATGATTATAATGGATTTCTGCATTTATATGGCGCCTTTCCTCTGCAAAGATCAAAGGGCTTCTGCATAATAAAAGATAGCATATCAAATGCAGCATATCAAACACAGTTAGGTCTGAGAGAATAAAGGGGAAATACTGAACTCAGGGACATATAATCTAGAAATCTTGTAGACATAAAATAAGTCATAAAAACTGTATGTAAAAACAATCATAAACATCAACTATTAAGAATTCATTTGTGTGAAATAAAAGGCCCGCTGCTCTTGAGGTTGCATTCTTGCTCTTGACATGGCAAGGACAGAGAGCAGCCTAGGCATTCAATTTAGGTCTTAGACTCCTAGGCACCACATTGCAAGATTTCTCTGGAGTCAACTTGGCACCTCACCGCAGTAAAACAGAACAACTAAATAAACTGTGCTGTTGTTCAAAGAGCTTTCATATGTGCTTTAAAATATAAACTCACTAACCCTGACAACTAATTAAATGGGCCTTTTTCATATTTGTGAAATAAATATTCTATTGATATATCTCTCTGAGGCATATGGAATTATATACCTTGCTTTTATGTTTTACATTGACATTCACCAAATGTGTTTTCCTCAAACTTCAGTTCTTAAAATCATCAAGGGAAAATGTGCACAATGAGGAATTTTTCACTGACCTGAGGTCGCTTTCGAAACCTGTGTGGGGTGATGTTCTGGCTTGGCCAGTGACCCCGGGAGATATTTCTATAGCCTAACAAAGGACACCTTTAGCTTTGTGAATTGTGAAATCACTGCTCAGACTTCTTTCTGTAATGTCTACACATGTGGAGGGAGGAAAATGAAAATAGTTGGCCTTGAAAAACTTAAATAACCCATGTTCTGCACATGGATAACTTCAATAAAGGGAGTCAGATAAATGCAAGCACTGTTGTAATTTCATGTATGTATCCCTTGACGGGGGTGACAATAGACAATGATGATGGAGAAGAGGAGGAAGAAACTGGCCATAAACATTTGGCAATCCCTTTAAATGGATAACCTCATTAAATTTTCACAACAATCCTATTAAGTCGGTAGTTTATTATCTCCATTTTACAGATACAAAAATGGAGATTAAAAAAAAAAGTTTAACTAACTTGCCCAAGGTCGCACTACATAATAAGTGAGGAAGTCAAGACTTAAACTTGGGCAATAGGACTCCAGAGCTTGTGCTCTTTAACCCTAGCTTTTATGGAATTAGGGGGAAGGGATATGAAGGCATTCCATGGTAAGATTTTGTGTTGAAAGAGTACCTTGCCATTCATTCTTTTGGGGTTCATGTTTTTCATGGACCGCTCTGGTAGAAGTTACTCCTATAACCTGTATTAAGAAAGGAAGACAAAAAGACCTATTTCACAAAGCAGAAATGGATCACAAGTCCCATGTTCCCACAGGGACCATCAAGATGTGTGTCAGGAACCAGACACAACTGCTTTAACACAACTCATATAAGTTTAAAAGATTACAACCACTCCCCATCATTAGAATTTGCACTTTTTGTAGATTTCTGATTTGTCCTTGTCCTTGTGTTTAGGCTTTTAGCCTTGCAGCATTTACAAAAAAAATTCATGTTCCTTGGAAGCCTTATGAATTCAGATTTCCTCTATAGGCAGTAGCAATGATTCATTCAGAACAAGAGTGTTGCTAACTTGTTCAATAGGAGACCAGTCTTTGGGGAAAAAAACAACAGCTAGGAGATTTTCATCTGAACAGGAGGTCACTTTAAAATTCAATTTAGTGACACCCTTGTGGGTTTTCCCTGGCACCTAGAATATATGGACTAATAATTGGGAACAGCTGCTTGTCTTGACTGGAACCACTCTATTTAAATAGCTCCAAGATTACACCCTTGGCCTCTGCTTCTTTATATACTTTGGAAATAAACTACTGTGGATGCCCAAATGTATTCAGACAATGGAAGAAATGATTTATGGAGACTGACCAAATCCAGAACTGCAAGCCTCATTCATTTCCCTGGTTCAATCATCACCACCCATACAAAGGAGAGGGAAGAAAATGACAAGGTCACACAGTTACTTATCCCCAGGAGTCACCCTGAATAAAAGTTACCCTCAGATTGAAGCACTTTTTCATGACCTTCACTCTAAGACACAGTTGTTGCATTTGACTCCACCAAACACCTAACTTAATGTCAAGTTTATTCAATCTGACATTCCCAGAGTATTTATTTCTGGTGTGCCCCAAGTGGAGTCCTAAACAGTTAATAAACTTCCTGTAGAATATGAGATTTACATATTTTAACTGGACACTTTAAAGGATACTTCAGTTTTCTTCCCATTTGGGCAACTTTTGTCCAGTTTTTTCTTTTAAATTATTGATTCCACGAAGATTTATTACATGTTTATTCTAAGCCAAGTGCTCATCCCTCAAAATGGCCTGAGTGTGCCAAACACACTTGTAATCTTTCTTTTCCAATGTAAATATCCAACAACAAAAAAGTAATAAAATATAGCATGACATATCCACTTGGCAAAATATTATGGGCCTATTCACAGATAATGATTGCATCTATAGGATTACAAAGAAATTGGGGAAATTAAAATGATATTGTTAAGTTAAAAGAAGCAAAATTGAATAGACCAATGGTGGTAACCATGTAAAATTATGCACAGACAAAAGATAGAAAAGAAAAAAATCAAAATGAAATGTGCTATATTCTGAATCTCTCCATAAATAGTCCAAAAAGCCAGAGAGTTCAACAAGATGAGCCAGGAAAACCACTTGAACCCACACTTATAGCACAACCATGGGACAGAAAATACTACAAACTCAAAGTCTATCTAGATAGGTAAATAAATGACTCAGTTCAGAAGAGCCACTTCAGAAAAGACGAAAGGAAAGCAGGGGCCTAGATAAGGAAAAACAGATACAACAACCCCCAGAAAGAGAATGTCTCCCCTAAATGGGAAAATACTAAATATAGGTATGAGACATGGTAGATTAAACTGCAGGTAACTGATGAATCAAAAGGAAGGAACTTCGAAGTCGGCGAGAACAAGGGTGGAAATCTTGGGAAAGCACTGGTTCTGGAGGAAAAGGAAAGCGTGACCTTCAGATATTTGGTATTAAGAAAAATAAGAACTGGAAATTAAGAGTACTTCAAAGGCTCAGTCATTAAGCGTCTGCCTTCGGTCCCAGGGTCCTGGGATCAAGCCCCGCATCGGGCTCCCTGCTCAGCGGGAAGCCTGCTTCTCCCTCTCCCACCTCACCCCCCCAGCTTGTGTCCCCTCTCTCGCTGTGTCTCTCTGTCAAATAAATAAATAAAATCTTAAAAAAAAAAAAAAAAGAGAATCACAAAATCAGAAGACATACCACCCTCCCCCACCCTGCCCCGAGAGGGGGCAAATTTTAGGAAAATGTAATTTATAAACAAACAGAAGAAGCAGCTCTTGGATTAAGAATCTCATAAACTACCTAAATCTTCATTTCCTCACCTTATCTACCTGTACAGTTATTGCTGGCCCAGGAAAATAAAGCATTTCAAAATGAAAAGTAAACAGCACAACAGTCATACAATGTAACTATAAGAAGAAACTACAACATAAAAACCAAAACCTTTTAGCTGATGAATATTCTCCCTCCCCAAACAGTAACAAAGCAGAAGAAAATGCCAACACCCCAATCTGAATTAAATATCCTTAAACAAGCTTTTGGAATATGGAAGAAAAAAACAGCCTGACTCAGAAATTTTGAAACTCAAAACATAAATGGATAAAAATTAGCAATGAAATTGAAGAAAAAGACAAAATCATCTTTGAAATTATGACTAAATTACAATATGCCCAGGAAAGGCATAAAAACAAACAAAAGAATGAAAACAAAATCACAAATTATATAACAAGAATGAGAGAAAGTGATTGAGGTAGAAGATAATTTAAAAATTCAATGTATATCAGAGAGGGAGAAAAACCATGAGAGACTCTTAACTATAAGAAACAAACTGAGGGTTGCTGGGGAGAGGAGGATGGGTGGATGGGGTAATTGGTTGATGGGCATTAGGGAGGGCACGTGATGTAAGTAGTGGGTGTTATACGCAACTGACGGATTGTTGAATGCTACATTTGAAACTAATGATGCACTATAGGTTGGCTAATTGAATTTAAATTAAAAAAAAGAAGACAACACAAAAATTAAAAATTTAAAAAAATTTAAAAAAATAAAAATTCAATTTATAGGGGTGCCTGGGTGGCTCAGTCAGTTGAGCATCCAACTCTTGATTTCTGCTCAGGTCATTATCTCAGGGTCATGAGATTGGGCCCCATATCGGATTCTGTGCTTGGCAGGGAATCTGCTTGAGATTCTCTCCCTCAGCCCCTCCCCCATTCACGTGCTCTCTCCCTCTCTGTTTCTCTAAAACAAAGAAAATAAAATCTTTTAAAAAATAAAAAATAAAAATTCAATGTATGAACAATTGGAGTCACTGAAAAATTAAAAACAAAATAATGGAATAGAACCAATATTTAAAACTATAATCCAAGAAAATTTCCCAGAGATAAAAGACTTACATTTACATCATCATTTACATAATGAAATGGTCCACTGTGTATCTAGTAAGATTGACAGAATGGTTAACTTCAAAACATATCCTATTAAGACTATTAGATTTTTAAAGAAAAAGGAAACAAACAAACCAACCAACCAACTCTGGGCCTCAAAGCAAAATGACCAACTCACTTACAAAGGAAAGCAAATCAGTTCGGCATCAGATTTCTCAATAGCAGTAGTATAAAGCAAGACAATAGTGGGTCCACAACTTCAAGAGATTTGAGGAAAGAAGGAATAAACTAAGGTCAAGTGGATAAAACATAAGGATATAGAAGACATAAGCAAAACAGCACTGTAGATTTAATGTATATTTCTTGATCTCTCTACGTTCATACATGAAACATTCATACAATTTGATCATGGGTTAGTTCACAAAGACTCAATAAATCCCACATAGTAGAAATAAAAAAACACATTCTCTCATTACAATTCAATAAAAATATAAATTAATAACAAATTTGTTAAAGCTAAATTGCTTTCCATCTGGAAGTTTACAGCCTTTTTTTATTAAGATATATTTGACATACAACATTGTGTAAGTTTAAGGTATACAACATATTGATTTGATACATTTGTATTGTAGCATGGTTGTCATTTTAGTGTTTGCTAACACCTCCATCATGCCGCATAATTACAATTTCTTCTGGTGTTTGGAACAACAAAGATCTAGTCTTTTAGAAAGTTTAATGTTTATAATACACTTTTGTTGTCTATAATCAGTACAGTGTGTATTACGTCTCCAGAACTTATTTATCTACTAGTTGCAAGTATGTACTCTTAAACAACATCTCTCCCATTCTCCCACCTCCCAGGCGGTAACCACCATTTTACTCCATGCTGTTAAGGTTACAGTTTTACATTGTGCAAGATATGACAGAGTATTTTTCTTTCTCTCTCTGACTTATCTTACTTAGGATAATCTTCTCAAGTTCCGTTTAGCTTGTTACCGTACTTAGTATAATCTTCTCAAGTTCCGTCTAGCTTGTTACAAGTGGCAGAATTTCCTTTTATTCTCATGGCTGAATAGTATTCCACTGTATATATATATATTTTCTTTATACATTCATCCACTGATGGACACTTAGGTTGTTTTTATACCTTGGTTGTGGTGAAAAATACTGCAATAAACGAGAGTACATGTGTCTCTTTGGTGACCTATTTTCATTTCCTTTGGATATATATCTAGAAGTGGAGTTGCTGAATTGACCATACAGTAGTTATATTTTTAATTTTTTGAGTAGCCTCCACACTGTTCTTCATAGTGGCTGAACCAGTTTATAATCCCACCAACAGTGTACAAGGGTCTCCTTTTTTCCACATCTTTGCCAACACTTATCGTTTGTCTTCTGGATGGTAGCCTTTCTTACAGGTGTGAGGTGATATCTCATCTTGGTTTTGATTTGTATTTCCCTAATGATTAGTAATTTTGAGGAACTTTTCAGTACCTGTTGGCTATCTGATGTCTTCTTTGGAAAAAATATCTATGTGCCCATTTTTTAAGCACATTGTTTGGATTTTTGTTACTGAGTTATATGAGTTCTTTATAAATTTGGGGTATTAACCTCTTACCTGATACATGGTTTGCAAAACTTTTCTCCCATTCTGTAGGTTGCCTTTCCATTTTGTTGTTTCTTTCGTTGTATGAAGTTTTAAAGTTTGATGTAATCCCAGTTGTTGATTTTTTCTTTTGTTGTTTGTGCTTTTGGTGTCATATCCAAAAAATGATTGTCAAGAACTAATGACAAGGAGCTTCTTCCCTATGTTTTCATCTAGGAGCTTTATGGTTTCAGGTCTTATGTTTAAGTCTCTGATACATTTCAAGTTAATTTTGTGGGAGGGTGTATCCTATAAGATAGGAGGTCAATGTCATTTTTCTGTGTGTGGTTATACAGTTTTCTCTACACCAGTTTTTTAAGAGACTATCCTTTCTCTACTGGATGTTCCTTGCTGCCTTATCAAATATTTGTTGACTGTATATGTGGAGTTTTAATTCTGGTCTTTCTATTCTGTTCCATTGTTTATTTTTATACCAGTACCATTCTGTTTTATTTACTATAGTTTGGTAGTGTAGTTTGAAATCAGGAAGTGTATGTCTCCAGTTTTGTTGTTCTTTCTCATAATTGCTTTAGCTATTTGGCTATTTGAGGGTCTTTTGGGGTTCCATACAAATTTTAGGATTTTTTTGGTTCTATTTCTATGGAAAATGCCATCGGAATTTTGATAGAGATTGTGTTGAATCTATAGATGGCTTTGGGTAGTATGGACACTTTTTGAAATTTTTTAAAATTTTTAAAAAGATTTTATTTATTTATTTTACAGAGAGAGACACAGCAAGAGAGGGAATACAAGCAGGGGGAGTGGGAGAGGGAGAAGCAGGCTTCCCATGGAGCAGGGAGCCTGACGTGGGGCTCGATCCCAGGACCCTGGGATCATGATCTGAGCCAAAGGCAGATGCTTAACAACTGAGACACCCAGGCACCCCTGAACACTTTTTTATTTTTTTTAAAGATTTTATTAATTCATTTGAGAGAGAGAGAGAGAGAGAGAGAGCGTGGCACAGGGAGAGGGAGAAGCAGGCTCCCTGCTCATCAGGGAGTCCGATGTGGGGCTCAATCCCAGGACCCTGGGATCATGACCCAAGCCCAAGGCAGATGCGTAAGGCTGAGCCACCCAGGCACCCCTGGACATTTTAACAAAATATTAACTCTTCCAATCCATGAACACAGGATGTCCTTCCATTTGTGTCTTAAATTCTTTCAGCAAAATCTTGTCATTTTCATTGCACAAATCTTTTACTTCTTTAGTAAATTTATTCCTAGTTATTTTATTGTTCTTGATGTTGTTGTAAATGGAATAGTTTTCTTTCTTTATTTTTTTTTCAGGTGTTTTGTTGTTAGTGTATAGAAAAATAACTGATTTCTGTGTATTGACTTTATATCCTGCAACTTTACTGAATTCATTGATTAGATCCAAGTTTTTAGTGGAATCTGGGGTTTTCAATATATAAGATCACATCATCAGGAAATAGCAACAATTTTACTTCTTCCTTTCCAATTTGGATGCTTTTCATTTCTTTGTCTTGCCTGATTGCTCTAGCTAGGACTTCCAGCACTATATTGAGTAAGAGTGAAGAGAATGGGCACCCTTGTCCTCTTTCTGTTCTTAAAGGAAAAGCTTTCAATTTTTCTACATCGAGTATAACGTTAGCTGTGTGTTTGTCACATATGGCCTTAATTATGTTGAGATATGTTCCTTTTATAGCCAATCTGTTGAGGTTTTTTATCATGAAGACATGTTGTATCTTGTCAAATGCTTTTTCTGCATCTATTGAGATGATCATATAACTTTTCTTTCATTCTATTAATGTGGTGTATCATAGTTATTGAGTTGTGTATACTGAACCATCCTTGCATCCCAGGGATAAATCCCACTTGGTTATGTTGTATAATCCTTTAATGAGTTCTTGAATTTGGTTTGCTAATATCTGACTGAGAATTTTTGCATCTACTATATTCATCAGGGATATTGATGTATAGTTTTCTTGTAGTTTCCTATCTGACTTTGGTATCAGTATAATGCTGGCCTCATAGAGTTTGGAAGTCTTCCCCCCTCTTCAATTTTTTGGACGAGTTTGAGATGGATTGGCATTAATTCTTCCTTAAATGTTTGATAAAATTCGCCTGTGAAGGCATCTGGTCCTGGGGTTTTCTGCGTTAGGAAGTTTTTTATTACTAATTCAATCTCCTTGCTCATATTGGTCTGTTCCAACTTGCTATTTCTTCCTAGTTCAGTTTTGGTAGGTTGTATGATTCTAGTAAATTATCCATTTCTTCTAGATTTTCTAATTTATTGGCATATAGTTGTTCATAGTAGTCTCTTATAAGCCTATGTATTTGTGTAGTACCAGTTATTATTTTACCTCTTTTATTTCTGATTTTATTTGTCTCTTTTCCCCCTAGTTTCACTAAAAGCCTGTCAATTTATCTTTTTGAAAAACCAGCTCTTTGTTTCATTGGCCTTTTCTGTTGTTTTTTTCTGGTCTCTTTTTCATTTATTTCTACTCTGATATTTATTACTTCCTTCCTTCTGCTAACGTTGGGCTTAATTTACCCTCTTCTTCTAGTTCCTTGAGGTGTAAAGTTCTTTGCAAACTCTCATTTCTTTTTTTTTTCATTTCTTAATATATACATTTATCACTATAAACTTTCCTCTTAGAACTGCTTTTGCAGTGTCCCATAGATTTTAGGTTGTGTTTCTATTTTCATTTGTTTTGAGATATTTTTAAATTTCATTTTGATTTCTTTTTTGACCTATTGGTTATTCAGGATTGTGTTTAGTCTCCACATATTTGTAGGTTTTCCAGCTTTCATGTTATTAATTTCTAGTTTCATACTATTGTGCTTGGAAAAGATATTTGGAATGATTTCAATCTTCTTAAATTTGCTAAGACTTGCATTGCGTCCTATCATTTATCTATTCTTGAGAATGTCCCACGTGTACTTGCGAAGAATGTGTATTCTGCTGCTGTGGGTTGGAATGTTCTATAGACATCTGTTAGCTCCACTTAGTCTAAATGTATGGTTCAGTCCCATTGTTTCCTTATTGATTTTTGCCCTGACAATCTATCCAGTGTTGAAAGTGGGATGTTGAAGTCCCTGCTATTATTGTATTGTCTATTTCTCCTTTCATATCTGTTAATATTTGCTTAATATATTTAGATGCTTCAATGTTGGGTGCATATATATTTACAATTGTTATATCTTTCTGATGAATTAATCCCTTTATTATTTTTATATAATGATGTTTCTTCTCTCTTGTTATTGTTTTTGCTTAAACTCTGATATAAGTATAGCTACCCCACTTTCTTTTGGTTTCCATTTGCATGGGATATCTTTTTCCATCCCTTTGAAGACTATGTGTGTCCTTAAATCTGAAATAAGATATCTGTTAATATACTTGACCATATTACTAGATCTAAGAAGGAAGTTTTATAACTGTTTTTTTATATGCAGAAAGGTGTTTGAAAAATCTAACCCATTCCTGATGAAAATACCCAATTTAATAGGAATAGAAGGACACTTCCTTATAGATTCTACACATACACACATACACACATTATATGCACATATATAATAAATACCAATTCATAAATATATACATATACATAATCAGTTCTGAAGACAGTATCTCATGGGAAACACTAGAGGCATATTCACCAATGTGAAGAACAACTACTTATCATTGTATTGGAGGTATTCATTGATGCAATTAGACAAGATAAAGAACTCAAGAATTAGAAAGGATGTAAAACAATCTTTATTTTCAGATAGTAGAATAATATATGTGGAAAGCCCAAATAAATCAATGACTAACTCAACCAGTAGAGAATTCAATAAAATAGCTAGTCATAAAATTAACATACAAAAACTGATAGAATATATACTATTGATATACATACACACTTACACATGTTTATATATGTAATATATATGTACACACATATACATAGTTATATATGTAATATATATCTACATACATATGCATGCAGTTAGAAGCCATAATGAAGGAGAAAAGCCTCATGTACAATAACAACAAAAAATATATTTCAGAATAAACTTAAAAAGAAATGTGCAAATGTTTTATGAGAAAAGATTTAAAACAGTCTTAAAATTATTTTTAAGTAATTTTATTTATCTTAAAATTTTATTTTTTATTTTTTTGAATATGCAAAATTATTTTTAAATAAATGGAAAGATGTCTCATGCCAGAAGGAAAAGAATGCTCAGAAGCTGCTGGGACATCAAAAGGACTCATGGGCTCATTTGAAGGGACTATCAATGGCCAAACTTGGAGGCATCAAAACAAATAATGATGATAATTACAAAACACTGAATAAAAAGAATCTGACTTCATGGTGAAATTGCGAAGTGGATAGGAGTGAGAGAGGAATTGAAAGATTCCTTATAGAAGAATGCTAACAACGTAGCAGGAATCAATGTAGATGGAATCAGTGAAGAACGAATAATAGAATTTTAAATACTACGATTTTGCAACCACTGATGTAATAATTCAGGCCAAGATCGTCAGTGGATGGTAAAACCATTAGTAAAAATTCTGAGGGGAACAGGACATTTACACAGTCTTAAAATATCACCCCACAGATTATTTATTAATTATGAAGGTAAAGAATATTTTCATGATGAAGGAATCTGGCAGACACTTTCTTAACCAAATGATTCCAATTTAGCATCGTCATTAATGTAACCAACTGATATTTGACTCCTGACAGATGAGTCAAAGAGGAAGTCCTGTCACTTGTGATGTTTTTGCCAAAAATACTTAATCTGAATGGAATCATTAGGAAACAATCAGACACATTCAAATTGAAGGGCATTTTACAAAACAACCAACTTGGACATCTGAAAAATGCCAACAGCATTTAAAACAAAACAAAACAAAAAAACAGCAAAAGGACCATTCCAGATTAAAGAAGACCTAAAGAGGTAGGACAATTAAAATACATGCTTATTGATCATATCATGGAAAAAATCTATAAAATTATTGGAACAACTGGGGAAATGTGGATATAATTATATATTATTAGATCAAATTACTTCATCAATGTCTAATTTTGAGTGTGATAATGATTTTGGGGTTAAACAGGGGAGATGTCTTTATTTTTAGGTGATAATGTGATAAAGTATTTAGGGGTGAAACATGATGTCTTCAACTTTAGAATGGTTCAGAGAAATAAAAAAATGACAAAATGTTAACAATAAGTAAATCTGGGTAATGGAAATATGAGTGTTTATTGTACTATTCTTTCAGGTTTCTTGTGGGTTTGACATTTTTTCAAAAAAAATATGGAAAAAGAAAAATAGACAAAACTAGAAGAGAAACTATGCTAACAATTACCTGAGGGGAAAGATGGAGAAGGGCTGAGGCAGGGGGCAGGGGCACTTCTGTGGGGGATTTCTGGTGGGCTGGCAATGTTTCCTTTCTTGATGTTGGCTACACAGGGGTGTTCACTTTGTGAAAACTCATAGAGCTGTAAACATACAATTTAACTTTTCTGTGTGAGTCATGCTTCAGTGAAAAGTGCTTTTTTTTCTTTTTAAGGCCATAGTCATTAGGCTAAGGAGATTTACTTATTTTCTTTTCTCTGTTTTTTTTTCAAAATTTTAGTTAAATAATTAACTTTAATCATTCAAATGCTTATGAATTTTTTAAAGTTTAAATCTTCCTTTGCCTCTTCAGAGATGCAGGAGAGTATGAATAATCTAAAGTGTAACAAGGTGTCCAGGTACTATTTCCTCTCATTCAGGGAAGGGTTGATGTAAGTGCTTAATCAAATGTTAATTCGCTACATTTATGTGTACACCTTGTGTCTTAATCTATCTGTGCTGCTCTAACCGAATGCCACAGTGTGCATTGTAAACAACAAACATTTATTTCTCACCAGTCTGGAGCCTGGAAGTCCAAGACCAAGGCACTAGCAAACCTAGTGTCTGGTAAGAGTTTGCTTCCTGGTTTATAGATAGAACTTTCTAGCTGTATCCTCACATGATGGAAGGGGAAAGGGAGTTTCTCAGGCATTAATCACATTCATGAGGGCTCTGCATTCATGACCTAATCTCCTCCCAAGGGCCCCACCTCCTAATACCATCACTTTGGGGGTTAAGATTTCAACATACGAATTTGGGGGGGACACAAACATTCCATCTGTAGCACCTTGTAACAACAAGAGAATTTTGCATTCTAAAAAATTTTCCTTAGGAGATAAATGACCATTACTTCATTGTGATTAAACATCAGCTTATTGAAAAACTGTTTAGAATATTTGGTCGAAATGATTATTGCATGTGAGCATTTGCTTTTCTACAAACTCGCTGTTTTCAGATTAGTAATGATCTGCCATACCCAGGAATCTGTGGTCAAAGAAGTCAGGTTGGCACCAGCACCAGGACCTGCTGTTTTTCCTTCCAAACTTGAGCAAAATTATTTATAATATTTATTTATAATCAAATCAGAGTAATAAATATGTCTTTATCTTATGTTCACCCATCTCAGAACTGACCTTGTAATGGCACACTGAAGAAATAAGGTCTATATTTTCACGTATCTGCAGGACAAAAATGAGAAGATGAATAAAACCAGTGTTTCTCTCTAAGTAAGTATGTCTGTTCAGAGAAGAGTGTCACTATTTGGAAGGGTAGAAATGCCAGTTGTTTTGTTTTGTTTTGATTCTGACATACAAGCTGACTTAATTGATTTGATAGGGGAAAAAAGTAGCCCAAGAGCTTCTAAAGGAGAACAGAGAGCCAAAATTGGGCAATGTCCTTGTATTATAGAAATAACAGATGAGCGAGACCTAAATAGGTCATTCTCAATATCCTCTAGAGTTCCCTGGGTATTTTTACTTCTCTGAACACATTTTGTAAAATTATAAACTTACCTATTTTCAAAACTTTATTAAATTAAAAACATTTTAATCTTTTCAGGAACGAAACAAAAAACAATTAAGAGGATAACTCATTTCTTAATGGATACAATTTAAAACCTTGGCAGTCTCTTTTCATGTAAACATTCCTCTGCTCTGAGCTCAGTGGGTCTGGGGATGAAGCAGAGGGATGCACACAGACTCCAAAGAGAAAACAGGTCTTTTCTAATGGAGGCCACATCAACACAACCCTTGCTAAACAAAGTCTAGTATTCTGCTTCAAGGCAGCACAGAACCTGGGTGCAATCTTAGTCTGTATTCCTCTGTGTGCGTGAGCCCCAAACAAGTCACCAGTTGCCCGTTGGCTTCCTATCCTCCATACGGCAGAGAAAAATGAGAGAAGAGTGATGAGGACATGGGAGGGGAAGCTTCCAAAATTCATCTGATGAAGGATACCAGCTGGAGCAATTACTGTCAGTTGTTGGCTCTGCCCTTCTGAAGGAGATGCAGCACATTCACAAGCAAAAACTTCATCTCTGGAGACACTCTTACCACCAAAGGAGAGAGGCAAATTAGACACTGCCTCCCTTTTCCAGAAAAATATCATTGCCCTTAAAAGAACACGGTGCTGATCCTCCCATGGAAATTGATAGAAATGTTCAGCCAAACAACGGGAAGGAGAGGAAAGCCTCTTGAAAAATCACTTTGTCCATTCCTTGCATCTGGTTAAGATCGAACCAAAGCCACTCAGAGTTAGCACTTTATAGCCTAAAATTTTAAATATCCATAGAAGGAAATGGATTTCTCTTTGTCCACAAAGTTCTAAGGATGAAAGAAGTGCATTTTTCTCTTTCTATGTAAACTGAGTTTTCCTAAGTTCTCTAAAAATGGAGAAAGCTTCTTGTAATATTCCAGAGATTCATCCCTCATACATAGAAGCTATTAAGTTCCAACTCAGATGAATCTTCTTCAGGTTGGATCATCTTCATTCCTTTTTAATTTCCTCTTGTGCATTGCACTTCATCATGTAAAGATGTATTCCTGAATACATCAAGCATACATATACAATGCAGCCATGCTTTGCAAGGTCCTGATTCACATGCCATACAAAATTAATTCAAATAAGCCTGTCACTTATCTAGGAGTCCGAATGGTACTTACCTTTGGGGGGTGAGTGACTGGGAAGAGGGTACAGAGGTGCTGATATTGTTCTGTTTCTTGATCTGGGAACTGGTTACATGAGTATTCTCTTTGTGATAATTCATCACACCATGTTTATGATTTTTTGTACTTCTCTTTATGTGTGTTACTACAGTAAAAAATTGTTAATAATAAAATGTTTGCAAAAACCCAACGAAACAAAATCATGTCACCTACTGACTAGGAGCTTAAAAGCCACCAGCTCTTCATGTATCAGATGGAAATCTTACCCTCTCCTATTTCTCAGGATTCTTGTAAAAAAAGCATTGAGATAATGTTGAGAGGAAGCTTTGTAAAATGAGAGAATACATAATGTGAGGTATGGTTGTTGGTGTTGTTCTTGTCATTGATGAGCTTCTCAAAGGGCCATGTTCATAATTTTGTGGGACCAGACTATAGCCATGTAATATATTTACAGCTGTATATGTAGATAAAAGCAGAAGGAATACATGATTTACACATTGTTATACCACAGTTGGAACTCCTATTTCTCAACCCTTCTCTAGCCCACAGTCCCAAGACAGATTATTTTGCAACTAATTACTTGCAGATGTGAAATCATTTCCAGTGTTATGAAAATAGCAGAATGGATCCTGGAATGGGCAGCGCTGAGGATGGAGTGGACAACATAACAAGATCATTGTTATTCTCGGCTTGAGGCCTTATTTTGTGGCTCACAGTTCTGTCTCCTAGTATTCTACTAGGGACAAAGTCGAAACTGTATCTATCTCATTAAAAACAAATCCAGACTGTGGTTTTTTTTTTTTTTTAATTATTCACATTCTCAGTACCAGAAACTGAAAATATAACTTTAGGCTTTCCATTGTTCTCAAATAGGTTTTAGCTTCAGTCAACTGAAAATATGACAAATTCTTCAAGAAAAATGAGACAGGCATTAAGTTACTTCAAACTAGAAGAAAGTGGAAGGAAAATAATGAAGCCCTTCTAAAACAGTAAGTGGAAAGAGGGAAACTCTACTAGAAAGAGCTAATGGCAGGGGATTTTTGTCCATCTCTCTTTCTGCAAAATATTTAGCCAATGTTAGCTACTGCTAGAACAGAATGGCACCATTATTGCTTTAAGCAATCATTAAGAAAGGAAAGAAGTTTCTTATGAATTTCAAGGGTGATGGACCGAGCTTGAAAAGCACATTCCTCACAAGTGGGAAAAGAACAAAGGTAGAAGGAAAATGTTTGCTTGAGACACCACAGGACCAAGTTCTTGCAGGAGCAGAATTTATCTGACAACAAATAATCCATGTAAAGGCCTAATTTGTTGAGGGAGGGGGAGTCAAAACTCAGTGGGGGCAGAAATCAATACATCGTGAATCCCCTGAATTGTCGATTAATTCATGTCTCATTTGGCTGATGCATGTCTTCAAGTAAATATTTAAAATCAGATACACGGGTACTATAAATTTCTGAGCTCTAGAGAACACCTTTCTGTTGAACCTGAGAATATCTCTCTATTGCTTTAATACATTGCAAACAACTTCACTTATAAATAAATTATTGGATATTCCAAAACAAAAAAGAAAAAAAACGTTTACCTACACTGGAAGAAGTAATCCCTTCTAGCTTTGCAAGAAGACAAAAAGCAATAACTCCAAAGTTCGGAGGGAAGAATTGCTTTGAACTGGAATTCTACTGACAGGAAAAATATTATTCACTGAAAATATAGCAATCAAGAACACTTTCTATAAGAGTCGTTAAAAGAGGGGCGCCTAGGTAGCTCAGGTGTTAAGCGTCTGCCTTCGGCTCAGGTTATGATCCCAGGGTCCTGGGATCGAGCCCCGCATCGGTCTCCCTGCTCAGCGGGAAGCCTGCTTCTCCCTCTGCCACTCCCCCTGCTTGTGTTCCCTCTCTCACTGTCTCTCTCTGTCTGTCAAATACATACATAAATAAAAATCTTAAAAAAAAATCATTAAAAGATATCTTCTAGAAAAATAAAAACAAATTCAAAACACAATTCCAAGAAAAGAGGAAAATATGGGCTATGAGGAAAAGTAATAAATAAATAAATTAGAAAACTCATATATAAACCTCAAAATTCCTTTTCCTTCTCCTGGGTCATTCCCATCTGCAGTAAAAATCCCTATTGTCAATTCTTCCAAATTTAAAAAAACATTTTGCTTCAGAATAATCCAAATTGGTTAGAATTGATTGTTTTGAGAGTGGCATTCATTGTTTTCCTCTTTTGCATATGCCTGAAATTTTCCATTATAGAAAAATCTCTTCTTGAAAGAAACATAGACTGGGCAAAAATAATTTTTTTAAATCTATGTTGATGTTTAAGACAGATACGTTTAGAACAAAATTATTCAGAAGGATTAAAAATAATGAGATGAACAATAATATACCCGATAAATGTTTTCAGAAAAGAACTAGATGTAAAATATTAGTATTTCAAAAATATAATTCAAAATAAAAATATTACTGGGTAATATTGGATAATACTATGGAGGTTCCTCAAAAAATTAAAAATAGAACTACCATATGATCCAGTAATTCCACTACAGGGTATTTACCCAAAGAAAATGGAAACACTAACCCAAAAAGATATATGTACCCGTATGTTTACTGTAGCATTTACAACAGCCAAGATATGGAAGCACTCCAAGTATCCATCAATAGATGAATGGATAAAGAAGATAAACACACACACACACACACACACACACACACACACACACACAGAGGAAGGTTATTCAGCCATAAAAAAGAACGAGAGCTTGCCATTTGCAATGACATGGATGGACCCAGCGGGTATAATGCCAAGTAAAATAAGTCAGACAGAAAAGGACAAATACATATGATTTCATTCATATGTGGAATTTAGGAAAACAAATGAACAAACAAAGAAAAAAAGAGACAGACAAAAAATCCAGACTCTTAAATACAGAGAACAAACTGGTGGTTGCCAGGGAAGAGGTGGGGGTGTGTGAAATAGGTGAAGGGATTAAGAGTACGCTTATAATGGTGAGCACTGGGTAATATATAAAATTGCTGAATCACTATATTGCACTAATAAAACACTGTATGTTAACTATACTTGAATTAAAAAATTAAAATATTAAACATGACAAAGGGAGAATGCATTCACAAAATGTAGAAGCCTTTTAAGGAATCTTTACTCACCTAAATAGTAATGTATGTATATATACACACACACATGTATTATATATATATATATACAGTAAAAATTGTTAAAAGAATAAGGAAATATTAACAAATCCAATGTCATAGTGAAAAACTTTAGGCTAACCAACAGATCATGGAGGGCAATCATAAGTAAGAATCTACAGAGTATTTACAAAAAATGATGATGCAATGGTCCTCAGGGAAAAAAAACTCCATAAATTCTAAAAAGCAAAAATCATAGCATATACTCTCTAATCACAATATAATAAAACTAGAAAGTAACAGTCAAAAGATAACCCCCCAAAATTCCCTTCACTTAGATTTTAATAATTCCTTTTAAATAACCTGGATACAAGAAGAAATCAAACCTCAAATATCAGACTATTTTCAATGTGGCATATCAAAAATTATGGGATGCAGCCCAGCTGGTACTCAGGGAAAATTTTATCATCTCAATGACATGTACTAGAAACTAGGAAATACTGAAAACAAAAGAACTAACCATTCAGCTAAAAGAAGGAAGTAAAAGAACAAAATAAACCTGTAGAAAATAAAATAAGTAAATTTCATCTTATTCCATTGTCTCTTTATCTCAGCCTGATCTCTCCTTTGGGTTTGTTTTATTTCAGAGACCATGTTTCGTTTTTGTCTTGTTTGTTTTTAAACCTATTGCTGGAGCCCTAACATCCTTCTAAAAATTTCTTCCAGAATCTGCAGTAGATAATTTTTTTTAGACTTTAAGGTATCGTTCCCTTTACCTCATTTTATAGTTTTTTCTCACCAGCCTACATTTGAGTTTTTAAAATGTTCTATTCTTTATAGGGAGCATTATCTAAACTCAGTGTTTGCCAATATGCAGTAAAACACTGATTTCCCATAGCTCTGCGGACTACCCCCTTGAGTTCTGGTCAGATCTGCATGTAGGTTGATATGAATTTCTCACCACCCAATTCCATACAACTAGCGGGGGCTCAGCAAGTACGGCTCCGTTGTAATGAGGTGGAAGTTTTTTACTTGCCCTGTTGCTGAGAATCTAAACTGGGGATGGGAAAAACCTGATCCATGTAGTATGACCAGACTCCACTCCCGTGCCCAAGACAGATATCACTAATAAATAATCATGGCTGACCCAGTAAGCCTACACTCAACCTTGGACTCTTTCTGAATATAAATTCTTCACGTACTATTCATTATCTGTCAAGAATTGTCTTAAAGATGAAACCTATTTTTCTACCCTGCTGCAAATCAATGGAGCACATACAAACTCCTATCTCTGATATACACTCCACTTGGACAATGCCCCTGACCAGGACTCTGGGATCACTGTTGCCCTAGGCTTGGCTTCTCTGTAGCTGACTTTCTCCCCAGAGCCCCTCCCCTCTAGAAATTTCCCTCCCACAACCCAAAAAATACATAGCTCAGAGGTAAAAATAACATGTCAAGTTGTTGTTGTTGTTTTTATAATCTTACAGGCCTTTGGATAACCCCAGTGACCCTAACTTGGGTCATAACCTAAAGTTGGACCCAATAATCAGCATTTAACTTCCGGCAGATTTCCAGTCATCTGCATGTTAAACTCAGTCTGGAATGATCTAAACTTAAATTACATTGTCTTTGCTCTTTCAAAACTAAAGTGTCTTCATCATAGCTAACTAATACCTAGCCTTTGAGCATTTTAGACCAAAAAAAAGTATATACAGACCAATAATCTTGCAATGAATTTAATTTCCTACTTATACATCTTCAGTGTCATTTGTTACAGGAGATCGTTAAAAGAAAAGCACCATTTGGAGCGCCTGGGTGGCTCAGTCGTTAAGCGTCTGCCTTTGGCTCAGGTCATGATCCCAGGGTCCTGGGATGGAGCCCCGCATCGGGCTCCCTGCTCAGAGGGAAACCTGCTTCTTCTTCTTCCACTCCCCCTGCTTGTGTTCTCTCTCTCGCTGTCTCTCTCTGTGTCAAATAAATAAAATCTTAAAAAAAAAAAAAAAAAGAAAAAGAAAAAGAAAAGCACCTTATAGACTCTCCTATACTTGGATACTTAGTAGTGACTTTAAAAAATTCACCTCAGGGAGGAAGACCCTGGAGTCGGTTGAAGCACGCAGGATTTTTCCAGAAAGAAGTGACAGAAACACAATGTAAACTGATTAAAGCAAAACAGGGGTGGAAAGGGTTACAGTAAGAACACTGGTACAGCTCACAGACAGGAAGAGCCGCAGGTGCATGGACTAGGCTAGTCTGGGGGCCTTGGGGCACTAGAACCAGGGCCTGATCCTGGTAGGCCTCTCTCCAGGCTTCATTTTGGTTTGGCTCAGCCCTGGGTTTGTCTTGGGCACATAGACTTTCTCCACACACTAGGACAAACCTCCAGTGTTTCTAACTTCACCAACCCCAAACAGAAAGACCTTCTCCATCAGCTTGTCTCAGTTGTAACTATCCCAGGGAAAGTCTCTGATTGGCCTAACTTGACCTTTGGGCCCATATGTCAACTGTCAGCTGGAGACACTGGCCAAGAGGGTAAGGTACTCTGACAGTCCAGGTATGGATCCTGTGCTCACCCCTGGGGTCCACACACATAATCTGTGACCAGAGAGGGATGGAGTGGGAGTAAAGGCATGCAGGGCATCTAAAAGCCACAGCTCCCACAAACCAGTATGACCTCTTCACATGCATTGCAGCACCTAATTCTGAGCACAGCATTTAATGGAGGGAAAGGGAAGGACACTGGGTAGCTGATGCCTTAGAAGACAGAGTCACTAAAAGTAGGGAGGTAGCAATGATGAGGCCAAGGAAACCAAAGGAAAATGTCACTCCACTCCACAGTTTTTCTCAGGGTCGGTTCCATCTCCTAAATCCATCAGCGGTCAATTGCACACACCTGTGCCCCGTTTCTGACATGACAATGGTGTGTGTGCGGAGTCCACTGTGTCATCTTTAACCCAGCACACAGGACTAAACCTGTGGCTGAAGAACCTTTTCTTGAGGTCATCATTTAGCCAAACTGGGGAGTCAGATCATCCTCCCTTCGCCTGACACGTTTCAAATTCTGACCAGGTCCCGCCTCAGCTTTTATTTATAGCTTACCCTCTAAAAACAAATACCATGTGCTTACACATTATTATCAATTCAGAGTTTCTCAAATGGTGCCTTGTAGGGTACAGTTCGTTTGTTTGTTTTAGCTGTTTCCTACAAACATGCACTGAATCTGTTTTACTTGACATAGCCAGCACTGGACAGAAATAACACACCTTGGGTAACAGCACCAATACAAGATATTGCTGACACTGGAAGCATCTGACAGGTGTCAGTGGGAAAGTCTGGAAATGCTCTTTTGTGATTCTTAACATGTCGGGAAATAGGCAAAGCATTTTACATCTATTAATCCTCACAACAGTCATGTGACTAAGTATGATTATCTCTATTTCACAGAGAAGGAAAGTGAGGTTCAAAGAGGTTAATAGTATCCAGACGCCAGGCTGCCCCACGGCAGAGTCCAAGCAAGGACTCCCCTCACCCCCAAGCTCATCCACCACCTCTCCTACCTCAGACATCACAAGACAAAACTTGTAGGCTCTGTTAGGTCTCGATCCCCTTTTCAGCAGAGCACTTAAGCCAAAATTGACCTACCTCTTGGCTGACACACAGGCACTTCTGGGCAAGGCAGGGGACTTGAGAGATATGGAGCCTGCAGGCTTTCATCTATGGGCTTACATGGGGCACCTGGTGGGGAAGGTGTTTGTGCAGCTTTTGAGGTGGGGTGGTCAGGCACCTGGAAATTAGGGGAAGGCTGTGTAGTGCTTGTGATTCCCACAACTCCTTAAAGTCGACTCTGAGCCGTGAAGAAAGGAGCTGTGACACTAGGGGCAGCTGCCGTTCTCACATGGCGCTGGTGGAGGGCAGGGAAGGGTGGGTAGGAAAACGGCTCTGATGCCCAACTGACAAACTCCAGTTCACATGGACAGAAGGCAGTTTACAGGCAAGAAGTCTCTCTTTTATTGACCTCAAAACCACATTTCCCAAGATAATTATATGAACAAAGTTTTTACTGGAGGAAAAGAAATAATTTTTCCTCACGACAACACTGCAGTTAAACTTGTAAAGTATATTCAAAGGAATACTACAAGTATTCCTTTATTACTTCATGAGGAAGGTATTCCAAAGAGCTTGGGAAGATACTAGTAAAACCCATAAAAGTAACACAATAAATGTATTTCAGTATTTACCTGGTAGAGAGCTCCTCTCTTAACCCCTATCCCAATATTTCCAAACCTGAAAAAAAAAAGTTAACTTTACCAACTTCACAACGCAAAACAATTGTTCATGAGTTCCCAGCTTTCAAAATCTGTCAGCTGATTAACACAACTTTTCCTGAGAAACATTTCTAAAATGCAGCCCCCTAAAGTATATCTGGCAGTTTTCTAGAAAGAAAAGTGATTTTTTTTAGTTTTTTCCCAAGTCTTTTCTTTAAGTCTGTTTTTTTTTTTTTAAACTATATAAACTGTTTTCTAGTAAGATCAGTGACTGTATTTGTACTTTGCCTTAAGAAAAAAACAGTTCCAGTCACATCAGAAGTAACAGGTGAAGGGAAACAAATTCCCTGTAAAGACCGTTAATGCTTCGATGAGCAGCATTCAAGTGGCTCCTCAGGGACTAAGGATTCAGGCAAGTGGCTTCCCCCATGCAAAAGGTTTTCATTCACAGGCCTTGTTTGCTTTGATCCATCCAACTCTGAACCACCTGATTGGGTCACATAAGTGCTTTAGAAGGGATTAGACTGCCCACCACTCACCCACTTGAAAGGTTTCAATGATCCCTTGTCACAAACCAAAGAAATCCTTCCTTAATGCTAAAAGGAAAACTGTCTAAACAGCCTCTACACATCCCCCTCATTCAAATTCACCCCCAAAGAAACCACAAATCAGTTCAATACTTTTATTAACATCTGTGTGCATTTCCACTGTGTGTGCTTTAATAAAGAATACTTGAGTGTAGAAGTGTGGCCTTTTTATAAGTTGTATATGTTAAAGCCAACACACAAAGGACCCTAAGTAATTCTTTTCCTTTACTGTCATGGACTGACTGGAGTGATGGGAGAGGAAGTGCTGGGGCCTGGAGTCTGGAGATGGGCAGTGGTAGTTTTTAGTTTTTTTGTTTTTTTGTTTTGTTTTGTTTTGAGCTAGAGAGAGAGAGAGAGAGAGAGAGAATGGATATGTACCCACCAGCAGGGAAGGGGGTGAGGGGCAGAGGGAGAGGGAGAGAGAGTCTTAAGCAGGCTTCAAGCTAGGGTGGAGCCCAACACGAGGCTCTGTCTCACAACCCTGAGGTCATGACCTGAGCCAAAATCAAGAGTGGGACGCTTAACCTACTGAGCCACCCAGGTGCCCCAAGTAGTTCTGAAGCCCAACACCTAAGTCCAAATGGGTCAGTCTGTGACCGGAAAACCCAAGAACAGGCAAATCCAAAGGGAGGGCAAGGCAGAGAAACAAGGCCAGCCAGAACAAATGAAGAAGCCACAGGGGCACCCAAGGGTAGGGAGTGATTACTCTGAGGAGGAGGGGTTGCCAGGCAGGATCAAGAAGATACAGGGTGGGACGGAGGGCTTGCTGGGAGGATCACTGTCGGGCAGGTGAGGCACCAGAGACTCTGGGCTCCATGTCTGTCTAACCTTGTTGCTCATTTACAAACAGCAAATAATGTTCAAAAAACCTTTCCATTCATGTTATGATTCTGAAATAAATGAAAAGCAGTTTTCACTCTCTTCTCCATGGCATCAGCATAATCATGAGTAATGAAGATTTCTCAGGGTTTCTGATGCTTCCTCGGCTGAGCAAAGGGGTTGATAATCACCCTAAAGAGGAATATTTGGTGAGTGCCAAGAAATACAGCAACAGAAGGGACTCACCCTCCAAAAGGATAGTAAAGGAAATACTAAAGAAAACCCACTTTCTTATTTGAGCACCTACTGCCTTCTCTTTATGTCATATTTCATTACAGTCCTGGCATACCAGTTTGGCCAGCAAACAATTTCTTCTTTACAGTTTCCAGCCGAATTTGTAGGCAAATCTCTTCTTTCCCTCAATGTGAAATACAATACCTTTCTGCAATAAGAGGGAATTTGTTCCATCTATGCCCCAATTAGTGGCTGTGATTCCCCATCTCTGTTCCCCACTTGCTCACTGGAACATTCCCAAGAGGGTACAGCCTCTCTCTCCAGGATCCCTTTAATAATCTTCATCATCGGAACACCAAGCCGGGAAAACTGATGAGAATCGGGATGGCACCCGTAGTGTGGAGTTAAGTCATGGTTGAGTTCTTCTGCACAAACCACATGCTTCCACATCAGATCCAGTGTTTCCTTACCATCTGAAATTACATCAAGCTGCGATTTGGTTTGAATTAAAAGGGAGGGATCTTTTTTTGGTGGGGGAGAGGGTCCCTGAATTGGTGCTGTTAGAGTTAGGGCCACCTGCTGGGAGAGCCTTTGAAAATTGGACTATACGACCAAGTGGCCTCCCTACGCACTCAGCGAACAGAGCCCCAGTCCTGCTTAGCCTGGTTTTCCCACACACCCATCCCTCCGTGGCACAGCCTGTGAAAGGAGCTGAGGATGCAAGGACCAACATGCCACGGTTCCAGAGGGAGGATGCTTCACCCTTCAGAGAGAGAGGGAAGGCGCCAGAGGCTTCCTAGAGAAGGGGACACCTGAGCTGAGCCCCAAAAGATGAAGGAGATGGGAGAGGAATGTCCAAAGGGAAGGCAGAGCCACTGGAATGGACTGCTAATGGGATAAATAATCACAGTGCTTCGGCAGCCTGGTCTGTCTGCCTCCCTCTGAGAAGTCCAGCCTCGCCGTGCTTTCCTCCCTCTGTGGACCTGCCACATCCACTGTCTCTCCTTCTTTCTAACCCACAGGGCTCTGCCTTCTCCCAGGCAACTGCTGCTCTCTCTTCTGTGTCAGGGCCACACTCACTTCCTCAGAGAAGCATTTCTGACTTCCTCACCACACACAGTCCCTGTATTTAACAGGGACTGCATCAACCATCAGAGCAGTCATTTTACAGTTCCTGTGGGATTCTTCAATTAAAGTCCATTTCCTCCCCTTGGCTGTAACCCCCTGAGGGTAGCACAGTGTTTCTTTCAGTCCTCCTACTGTATCTCCACCACTAAGCACTGTGCTCATAGATACTTTGTAGGATGAATGATGGAATGACCAAAAGGTTGAATAAATGAGTGATCCCACAAGGCATAGAACCATATGCCCAGGAAGTGTGAGTGCTGTGTGGCCAGAGGGAAGGGTGTGTGTGGTGGGTAGAGGATGCCAGGGGAGAAACCAGAGAATGTCGTGAAGGAACATGGGTCCACCAAGTCTGTGATTTTGAATTTGAGACTGAAAGCTGTGGGGATCCACTGAAAAAGGGGGGGGGGTGGCTGCCTGAAAAACACAATACAGAAAAGACCCAAAATGTGCTTAAGTATTTGGATCTTAAAGAGCCAGTGAGAAGAGAGTTGGATATCTAACTGACACATGGGTGGGAAATATTGTGGTTTAGTAATCCAATTGAGTTTGCTCAACAGGCAGTAAATACAATTTGCTGTGAACCATCATTATATATGAATTTGATTTTTTCCTCCAAAAATTTCCCCAGAATAATCAATTATGCTCTGATTTAAAAAAAAAAAAAAACAGCATTTGAACTTGGGTACATTAAAGTTCTCTTAATAAAGTTTTCTCACCTTATTTATCTTTTGTTCGATTTCAATTTGGATTAACTCCTCCACATCTGTGAAAATTAAATGGATTTACTTTTGTTACACTGCTTGAAGCCGTTTTCACATAGATCTGTTTTGCTTTGCTTATGTCTCAACCATACACTTTCTGTGTGTTTTAATCATTATTTGGCAAGGGATTTTCAGATGTAATTAAAAGCAGCTAATCAAATCAAAAATTTACATGGAAAGTTTTATAAACCTGTGCCACATTACCCCCACGAATGTCAATAGTATCAATGTGAGGGCTGCACCAGATTTCATAAATAAGAATATGAACTGTATTAAAGGTCTTGAAATATAAACTGTTGAACAGAGAAGGCCCAAATCTGAAATTAGCCTTTTAAAGTCTTCGAAATATTTACACAGCAATAAAATACAGAGGAGCTTTAGAGGAATTCAGAGGTAAGCACAGTAGCAAGTGTAATTGTTCATGTTTAATTTGCTGATAATGTAAGAAAGATTGTATTTATTTAAGGGAGATCCAGTTGAATACATGGTTTTACAGAAATGTAAAACCATGTATTCTCTGATACAGTCACTCCAGCTGATATATGACTAATGTTTGCATGGTATATCTTTCTCCTCCTTTTATTTTTAGCCTAACTGTCCCTCTTTATTAAAATTTTGGTTCTTGTAAACTGCATTTATTTAGATCTTGCTTTTTTATCCAGTCTGACAAAAAATCACACTGAATGTAATTATCAGTATGGTTGGATATAAGTCTACCATCTTGCTATTTGTGTTCTATTTTTCCTAGATTGTTATTCTTTAATTTTTCTTTCTCTTTTGGATTGAGTATTTCTTAGTATTCTATGTTTTATATTGCCTTCTATACTTGTTTGTTTGTTTGTTTTAGTGCTTACTCTGGGGTTTACTCCATGTAACTTAAACACATCACAGCCTACGTTCAAATATTATTATCACTTTATGTGTAATGTAAGAAGCTTACAACAGCATACTTTTAATTCTCCTTCTATCCTTGGTCCTACTGTATACTTTATTTCTATATATGTAATAAATATTGAAATATATTATTTTTGCTACAAACATCCTATTTTATTTTAAATGAATCAAATGAGGAACAGTTTTATATATTTACCTGCATGTTTACTATTTCTGGTATTCTTCATAACTTTGTGTAGATCTGAGTTTCCATCTGGGAGAGTAAATACTAAAATGTGTTATTTTTGCTACATCTAATTTTCTTTTAAAAGAAAAAAACTGAGGGAAAAGTTTTATATATATACTTATATTTACCTGCATGTTTATTATTTCTGGCACTCTTCATTCCATTGTATAGATCTGAGTTTCCATCCGGAATTATTTTCCTTCAGCCTGAAGTACTTTTAAAATATTTAATGTAATGCCTATCTGCTGACAATGAACTATGAACTCTCTTGGCTAGTTGGTAGGAAAATGTTTTTTCTTAATTTTGTTTTTTGAGGGACATTTTTGCCGGATATAGAATTCTCAGCTGACAGAGTTATTCATCTGGCATATTAAAGATGACATTCCATTGTCTTCTAGTTTGCGTTGTTTCCACAGAGAAGTCAGCAGCTCTTGTCTTTGTTTTCCTATATGAAATGTTATTTTTTTCACTGGCTGCTTTTAAAATTCCCTCTTCATCACTGGTTTTCAGCAAATTGATTATCACATGCCTTGGTATGATCTTCCTTATATTTTGTTTGGCATTTATTGAGCTTCTTAGATAAGTAGGTTTACAGTTTTCATCAAACTTGGAAAAAGTTCACCCATTATGTCTTTAAATATGTTTTTCCCTCCCTACCCTCCAACCACCAACTTCCTTCAGGAACTCAAGTTATATGTATTTTAAAAGTTCCTTGATATTTTCACACAGATCATGGATAAAATCATCTTTATTTTCAGACTTTTTTCTTTCTGAACTTTTGTTTGGGTAGTATCTATTGCTATGTCTTCAAGTTAATTCATCTTTTCTTTTGCAGTGCCTAATTTGATGTTAAACCTACCAGTGTATTTTCTCATATATTGTATTTTTTCTCTAGAAGTTCCATTTGATTTTTAGAAATATTTTCCCTTTCTCTTCTCATTTGATTTTTAGGTGCCATTGGTGACAGATATAAAAATTATTCCAAACCATGGAAAAATGTTTCCTAAAATCAACCTGATCATTCCAATAGTAGTTGTATGGTGGAAATGGAAAAGCCACCTTATGAATGTCCAAAGGGAGCCTGACCTCTGTATCGGTAGTGATACATTGGCAATATAAATAAGAAGGGAAAAAAAAACAACAAAGAATCAGTAGGCATAATAGAGAGATAGTAGACAGGTTTTTGAGTCAGATGGACCTGAATTTATATCCTTAACCACATTTATGTAACTTTTGGCAAATTCCTTAACAGTTTTCTCACCTGAACAATAGAAATAATAACTTCTTAATATGGCTGTTAAGAAGATTACATGCCATATGAATAGAACTCAATGTCTGGTACATAGTACAAACTCAATAAAGGCCCATTCTCATTTTATTATTATTTATAAACTTGTACAAATACTTTTCATAGCATCTCCAGAAAGAATTTTTATTCTTCTTGTCTTATATGTAAACCATTTGTCTAGACTTTAAGCCCATATAGAATAGGAACCAAGTTGCTGTATTTGTGCTGTTTCAGGTAATAATCAACCATTTAAAAATTATTTTTAAAAAAATGCAAAGCCATCTTTCTCTAATATATTAGTTGGGCACTTGTTACTTTGCATGGATTGCTGAGAAAATCCCCTCTCAATAAATAAGCATCCCATTATTGGTGTCAATGAAGCCTAGCAACACATCTTTCAAGAGTGCAGATTAAGAAATGCAATTATGGCAGCACACATTTCCTAAGCCAGGACAGTTTTATTTATGATGTTTTAATTGTTGAAATGGGACCTGTACCAAACCAGATGTGTTCTCATCTGGGCACTCGTTGAGCTAGATTCCTCTATAATCAGGGTGACTCTACATCCCAGTTTGCTTAGAACTATTCCAACTTATGCCTGTCATCCCAAAATAATTATTAATAGTGCCCCCTTTCACTCCCCAAAGTGTTTGGATCATCAGTCATATGGTTACTCTATCTATAATTATCATTTAACAACTATATTCTGCAACACATTTGTTAGATGTCATAAGTATTATTGTGCTGTTATTACTCTTATAGGTGATCAAGGGTTAAGACCTATATTAACATCTGGACTGTGAGAAATACCACGTGGTGAAGCAAATTACTTATAAGCCAAGCTCTCTGTGAATTTAGAGAAAACACATTGCAAGTTAATTAGAAAATGAAAGAGGAGAACTAGATTTCAACCATACTGCCAAACAGAATGTTTATAGGATGAGGAGATACAGATGGGATTGTTAGATCAGAAAGTTAATATTTGCAAAAATTTCTGTCCTCTATTAATCCTTGGCTACAAATGTGGCTACTGTATGGCAATTCTCAAGGGTTGAGGGTAGATGTGAGGGAGGTAGTTGGTGGAAGGAGAAGAAATCAAAATCTAAATAGAGGATGGGTATACATAATTAGATAAGGCATATTCAACATAGTATAACATATAAATTTACATTCAAAGAACAAAAATACCCATTGTTTTCTTAAACCAAGGAAAGTAAAATTTAACCAAAACCTCTACTGGCAAAGCTATACAGGGATTTGCAAATTGGGGCACATCTTTCAAGGATTGAAATCTATCAGGGTCTTGAGGGAGATAAGGTACATGAGGTTTTTGTTTTCAGATTTTTTTATGGTGACATAAATTATACAACCCAAAGAGTATATAAAACCTATAAATATGGGGGTTTTTAAATAATGAAATGAATAAAAGATTTGCTTACTAATCAGCTCAAGAAATAAAACAGGTCTTCTGATGCTCCTCCTCATGGTATTTTCTCCTTCCTCCATCTCCAAAAGACAACCTCAATTCTAAAACTTTGTTAATCTCTGCCTTACAGTTTGTCACCTAGGTATATATCCTAAAACAGTATGTTGTTGTGCATTGCCTGATTTTGAACTTTTAATAAACAGGATCATAATGTATGCATTCTATGATTTGCTTCTGTTGCTAAAAAAAAAATGTTTTTGAGATTCATCCATGTTAATCCGGGTAGCTTTAATTAACTTTTATTGCTGTATATTAATTAATTCATCATAAGAATATATTAAAATTGGTCAACTCTACTGTTGCTGAATATTTGGATAGTTTGGAGGGTTTCTGCTTATGATTAATGCTTCTGTGAGCATCCTTATAAGTTTTTCTTAGGCATGAGTGCAAGAATTCCTCTAGAGCTCACATCTAGAAATGTAATCCCTGGTTATAGGTTATGTGCACACGCAACTTTGCTAAAAAATGCCAGACTGTTGGCCTGAGCCAACTGATACTCCTACCTCCAACAGACATGGGTTTTTGCTGTTCCATATCCTTTCCAAGCATTGTTATTTGTAGACTTTTTAATTTTTTCCTATCTAGTACATGCAAAATCATATTGTGGCTTAATTTGCATTTCCTTGATTACTAATGAGATTATGCTTTTAAAATTTCATTTTTAGCATATTAATCATTTCCCTTCTGCAAAACACCTTTCATATTTCTGCTTGTGTTTCTATTAAGATGCCTCTTTCTTATTCATTTGTTGAGGAGATCCTCATACATTCTGGATACTAATCCTTCACTGGTTATATGCACTGGAAATACTTCCTCCCACTTTGTGAGATGATTATCATTTTCCTTATGGTGTCTTTTGATGATCATAAATTTTTAATTTTAAAGCAATTCAACAATTGAATTTATGACTATGATTTATTAAATTAAGAAATCCCTCACTACCCTAGTCATAAAAATATTCTCCTACATGTTTTTCTAACATACTTATAGTTTTTTCTTTCACATTTAGGTATTTAATCCAACTGAAATTCATTTTTCCATATGTTAAAGTGTAAGTAGTACTTCAGTAATTTCATTTTTTCCCAATATGGTTATACAATTGCTTCAACAGCATTTATGAAAAGTCCATTCTTCACCCATTGTTAGGCAATATCTCTGTCATGTTTGGACATATCTGTTTCTGGACACATTATTATGTTACATTGGCCTATTAGTATATGTCTGCATTAACTGCACACTGCCTTAAGCTTTAATTAGACTTGACATTTGGCAGAGCAAGTTCTTCAGTAGTGACTGTTTTGGGGTGAATCAGATTGTCAAGGTCGATAAAAGCCCTGCGGGGATTTTTTTTTTTTTTTGGGGAATAGCATTAAATCTGTAAATCATTATTATTCCTAGCTTTCTTATAACATGTTCTCTTTCTCTATTATTTTAAGTTTTATGAATTGTTTTAAGATTCATTTATCTATTTTAGAGAGAAAGAGTGTGTGAGTAGGGGGAGGGGCAGAGGGAGAGAACACCCAAGCAGACTCCCCGCTGTGTGTGGAGCAATCCCACGACCCATGAGATCATGACCTGAGCTGAAACTAAGAGCCAGATGCTCAACTGACTAAGCCACCCAGGTGCCCCTAAGTTCTATGAATTTCTACATGAAAGGCTTACATATCTTTTGTGAGACTTTTCCCTAGGCATTTTATATTTTTATTGCCATTTTAAGTACTATCCTTATTGTTAAAATTACATTTTCTAATTTCCAATTGCTACTGAAAAGCACAAAATTCACTTTTACATATTGGTTTGGTGCCCAGCAAACTTCCTAACTCTTAACAATTAAAATAGTTTATCTGTAATTCATCTGTAATTTGGATGGGGAACTTTCTATATAGACAATCATAATATGTACAAATAATGACAGTTTTGTACTTTCCTTTCCAATCCATATATCTTTAAATCGTTTTCTTTTTCTACTACTGACTGGTACCTCCTGTAAGAAATTGAAGGAGTGGTTTCTTTTTTTTTTTTTAAGATTTTATTTATTTATTTGACAGAGAGAGACACAGTGAGAGAGGGAACACAAGCAGGGGGGGTGGGAGAGGGAGAACCAGACTCCCGGCTGAGCAGGAGCCCAATGCGGGACTCGATCCCAGGACCCTGGGATCATGACCTGAGCTGAAGGCAGACGTTTAATGACTGAGCCACCCAGGCACCCCAAAGGAGTGGTTTCTTAAGAGTAATGGCAGACCAGGAGGTCCCAACCCTCATCCCCTCATAGAAACAACATTTCAACAACTACTCATGAATGAAAATAACTCTGAGAAAGCTCCAGAGTATAAGTAAGAAGCTGCAACAACCCAGTGCAGCCCAATGACTGGGGATGTCTGCATAGAAAATTGTAGGAAACATTTATCTGCATTGCCCCATCCCTGAGGGCAGCACAAATTGGTGCCAAGAGGGACCCCCTACACCACAACTTCCCTTCATGGGAGAAGTGGAGAACAGGAGGACCCCAGCAGCCTTTGCCACGTAGGATCCCTACAGTCTTTTCACGGCTTGATAGCTCATTTCTTTTTAGCACCAAATACTATTCCATTGTCTAGATGTACCACAGTATTTTTATCCATTAACTTACTGAAAGACATCTTGGTTGCTTCCATTTGGGGACAATTTTGAATAAAGCTGCTATAAACATTTATATGCAGGTTTTCTGTGTAGACATGAATTTTCAACTCATTTGGGTAAATAGGAAGGAGTACAATTGCTGAACTGTATGCTAATTATGTTTAGCTTTTGTAAAAAACTTCCAAATTATTTTCCAAAGTGGCTGTACCACATTGCATTCCCACAATGAATGATTGTTCCTGTTGCTCCACATTCTCACCAGCACTTGGTGTTGTTAGTACTGTGGTTTTGGCCACTCCAACATAAGTGTACTAGTATCTCGTTGTTTTAATTTGCAATTCCCTAATGACATATGTTGTTGAGCATATTTTCATATGCTTATCTGCCATTTGTGTATCTTCTTTGGTTACATGTCTGTTGAGGTTTTTTGCCCATTTTTTAAATCAGGATGGTTTTTTTTTTTTCCTTCTTGCTAAGTTTTAAGAGCTCTTCATATATTTTGGGTAACAGTTCTTTATCTGCGAAGACAGGTCTGTGGTTTGTCTCATCATTCTCTTGACAATGTCTTTCACAAAGCATAAGCTTTTAATTTCAATAAAATCCAGCTTATCAATTTCCTCTTTCATGAATCATATCTTTGGCTTTGTATCTAAAAAGCCATTGCCATACCTAAGACAACCTAGATTTTCTCCTATGTTATCTTCTAGGAGTTTTATGGTTTTGTGCTTTACATTTAAGATCAATAAGCCATTTTGAGTTAATTTTTGTCAGGTTTGTCAGGTCTGTGTCTAGATTCATTTTTTTTTTTTGTAAGTGTATGTCCAGTAGATCCAGCACCACAGACTAAACAATCAAAGATTAAGAGAGAGATTATATGAACTAATGCCATTATGGGGATCAATTATATACATGCAAATGATGGGAGGGACTTAAATGAAGAACAAAGGCAGGCAGGCATCAGAGGAGGTGATGAAATTGGAGGCCAGCCTGGAGAAAAGTACATCACTGTTACTGGGATGGAAAGAGAGGACCAGATCCAGATGGCATTGATTTCAGAAATAGAGTGAAGTGTGTGTGTGCACGTGTGTGTGTGCGTGTGTGTGTGTATGTGTTTTATGATTTATTGACACTTCGGGAAAATTTGAAAAAAAATCCCAACTCTCATTCTCTATCTAGCCTATGTGTGATTAAAGTCTGGGGAGTGTTTAATGTTTTCTCGCAGAATTACTTGTTAATTGCTTTTTTTTTTTTCATTTTTGTGAGCTGCTGAGTGTGAAAGATGAGGATTACACACCATCATTTTCCCCAAGGAATGAATAACTCCTTAATTTTATCCCAAAAGACTTGGTAAAATAAAAGCTTCAGTTTCCTTACTTATGCCTAGAGACCTAAAGAGATTTCTTAATTTTCATCCTCAAATAAATAACAGTTCACCGAAACGCAGGAAGATAACATGAAAAAGACTGAGTGAATATTACAGACCTAAACTTCACTAAATGGCAAATGACTGGAATCTGGGCTTAATTAGTATCTGTCTTATGTGAGAAGATAAATTTTCTACATCTTTTGTTTACATAAAAGCATTCAGTTCCAATTGTTCCCCATATTCACGTGATCTTAATGTTTTTATGGAATGCCTGGCACACAGAAATGAGAGTTTACGAGTGATACCATGAGCTTCCCCCTCTGGAACTGGTACCAGATGGAAAAACAAACAAACAAACAAACATTGATTACTGTGGCCATTTAAACAGAATTTAGTTAAATTAATAGCACTTTAAACCTCTTCACTCTCACCAATTTGATGATCCTAGAGCCAATAAAGTGGCTGTGGCCCCCTTAAAGTTGATAGCCTGCTTTGTACTTTTTATCTAACATATATCCTTCAGCCAGCTGAGGAACTGATTTAATCCCTTTGGAGGCTTCAATTGGAGTAGTTGCTAAGAGGTAAGGGTGGGCAGAACTGTCCCTGAATATATAAGGTAAAACATCTCTCTACAGAATCAAGGCCATGCACTAGAGAATAGCTCTGCTAGTCCATATGGCTTATTGATACCTCTAAGGGAAAAACTAATTACCAAAAATTAAAAGTGGAAGTGTACTTAGAGTTGAGTCCAAAGCTAGGCACATTTGAAGAGACTTAGAATGTACTTAAAGGAAGTTTTAATACTTCCTTACAAAATCTGCCCTCCTCACTCCAATGTACATACTCTTGTCTCAGATATTTTTTGCAG
This sequence comes from Callorhinus ursinus, assembly GCF_003265705.2. NCBI lineage: Eukaryota > Metazoa > Chordata > Mammalia > Carnivora > Otariidae > Callorhinus > Callorhinus ursinus. Next base: position 48,241,171 of record NW_027397074.1, on the reverse strand, counting down.
TTATATTTTATGGGGAAAAAAAAGCAAATGGACTCTTCAAAGCATACTTTCTATTCTGACTCTCATGCAAATCAACAAAGCTAGATTTACTGTGACATTAATGAGGCTTAAACTTCGGGGCACTTTCCTTACCTAGGAAAGGTACATGGTCATATGCTTTTGTAAAATCTGCAAAAACAATTTTAATCATGATTGGTAAAGACTGCTGTCTCTTCCACTTGTCTTCCCCTAGTATCGGGCACTGGAGCAGCTGTGGACTTGGGGATCTGGCTAAGGGGAATTGAGTGGGGAGACATTCAACTTGGGCGAATGAGATACAGTTATGTGGCTTTCAGTCAACTTTGAATATGGTTAAATTATTGCTAGCTGTTCTGTTGGAGGGATGGATTCTAGGAACTCCACTACTGCCCATTGTTCCTTCTTATTGTCATGAGAGGAAAGATGCAGAGCAAAAGGCTGCAGTGGTAAATGAGAAATGGCACCAGAAGGGTAAGTCTGGTGGAGATAAATCATGGTTTGAAACATACGGAATCTGACGTTCTGAACACCAGACATCTAAAAGTGTCACAGACCTGTACCTCTGAAACAAATAATACATTATATGTTAAAAAAAAAAAAAGAAGAAGAAGAAGATAGTAGGAAAATGAAGGGGGGGAAATCGGAGGGGGAGACGAACCATGAGAGACTATGGACTCTGAGAAACAAACTGAAGGTTCTAGAGGGAAGGGGGGTGGGGGGATGGGTTAGCCTGGTGATGGGTATTAAAAGGGCACGTACTGAATGGAGCACTGGGTGTTATACACAAACAATGAATCATGGAACACTACATCAAAAACTAATGATGTAATGCATGGTGATTAACATAACATAATAAAAAAATAAAAAAATAAAAAATAAAAGTGTAAGTAGATTCATGTTTCAGGGACACTGAGTGAAAGTGGAAGTTCTTGCCTGTCAGGCATATTTGATAATTCAGAGTCTAGAATTACAGACCCCTTGTCCAATAACATTTTTTGTCATACTGCTCCTATATAAAATCAATACAAATTATTCTGCTATAAACAAGAAAACTATAACAAAAACATTTTCAAATAATGCCAAGATTAATTCATTAAGATGAGATGATAAATTTCCAATAGAATAAATAGATTCCTGAACTGCTTAACAACCTAGTTAATGAAGAAGAGTGAATCATATGAAGACAATGGAGAAATATTTAGTACATGGCTGCTCTGACATAAAATTCTGGTACCGATGAAGGTGAGGACCCCTTCAGTGAGGATGCTGATGGCAGACTGGTTAAGGACAGCTCTCAATTCAATGGCTATTTAAAATTTATCACTGAACAATAAAACCTGAAATGCCCTGAAATCTTACACTGTAGGTATGAAAGAAGCTTGAGAAAGGTTTTCCTAAGTATATTAATAATCCTGAAACTTACACATTACCAATAAGTTACAGAACAGAAAAAACTATTACAAACTATCAATAATTTTTCAGGTGTTTGGTTAACAATGCCAAAGGAAAATTAAGTTATCTTTTAATTCACTCTATAGAAAATGAAATTATAAAACTGTTGATAATTGAAGAGGTAAACAAAGAATATGAGGCCAAAAATATGCAGAAGTATTAAAAAGCTATATGAAGCAGTTAAGAAGATAAATATATTATTTTTATGGATTTTGTGATATTGGTGTCAATTGTCAACTTTTTACAAATGTGTAACTTATTGTTATTCTTTTTATTCTAAATAAACATATACCTTAGGATCTAATGTTGTATCAGAATTATTGTTTTCCTTTAAAGGTGCTCCAAAATTGCATACATTTCAGATACTCAAAAAACCTGAATCCTGTGTTCAAATCACTGTCACCTAAGTACTCATGGAAAAAAAGGTCGTGAAGTATTGAATTTCTAAGAATCATATCTCTCTTTAAAGCCAAAGTTAAGTAAATATAGTAGGAGAGTCTTATTAGCCTCTTCTGCATAATCTGCAAAAATAAATTAGGAAAGTAAGATTACAGATTTCTCCATTTCTCTATGACTTGTTGACTTCTTTTAAGAGACTGATTTACTAATACAGCATAAATCTACTAATCAGTAAAAAGAATCCAAGAACAGTCGTGTCCAAGAAGTCTGCAAATCCATCCCAGCTGGAAAGAAAAATTCGACTTCTGAAATAGAGTAAGTGAGGGATAGTGTGTTTTAAGAGAGGCAGGGAGTTCAGGACTTTTCAAGAGGGAAACATGATCACCAGCAACAGTGACTAGAAAAATCTTGAGAGGTGCCAATATTGATTTATTCACCCCCACCTGTTACGGAAATGATTTAAGGTGCTTAAAGGACCTGTCAATACAACAAAAGAGAATACAGTGAGAAGTGGAGCAAAATAAATAGAGAAAAAGGAGGAGAATGTAATAAGGAGCCAGAAAACGGGACTAAAAGGCACGACCCACAAAGTCGTCCCCACTGTTCTAAGGGGGCCTCAAATGCAGCTCTTAGTATCCAAGTGAGGAGATAAATTTATTCAGACTGAGCCTCGGAGGAAGGGTTGGAGTCTGAGTTGAATATAATTAAAATGAAACAACAGCAAACCTGAGAATGAGGGGTTTCGCAACGTTTTTCCCACATCAGCCGGAACAGAAAACCCCTCTCTGGAGCACAGATGAAGCACTGGGGGATGTGATCACTCCAACAGGCATCTTACTCTGATTAGGTCTTGGCATCTGTGCTGCACTGTAAGTTATACCTTTTAAAGTCCAACTCAACAAATCCCTTAACACATGGGATGTCACATAGCTTCCATGATTCAGCCATAAAAACAGAAAAATAACACCAGCTAATTCAACACTGCATAAACAAAAAGGCTATACAAAGGACAGCGTCTGACACGATCTAAATTGTGTACTGAGCCTTGTGTATTGCTCTTTCAGAAACCTCTCTAATATTTTCATATTTAATTGATATGTTTGCTTTTTGCATCAGAAGATGTTAAGGACATAAAGAAAAAAAACTATAATTTTCAATATAATCTTAGGCTCATGTTACGGCTACAGATCATAATAATCATGTTATTTTGATGATAATACGTCTACTCTGGACCTTTCAGCATTCTTGGAGTACAATGTCCAAGCAGTTTCTCTAAAACTCATGCTGTTAATATACCAAAAGCTAAGTAACAAGAGTATATTACCGATTATTATGTGCATTACTAGCACTGATATCCTGAATGATACACACAAGGTTGAGATCTGTTCTCTTATTACAAGAGAAATCCATATTCATTACAGAATACTCTGAAAATACAGATCAGCAAAGGGAAGAAAATTAGAGATCGTAAGGTGCAACTAAGGCTGAAAATCCCCAGTTTGGGCTCTTCTCATCAGCCTGTCCCTCATCAGCTCTCTGACCATTTTGGATACACCCTTCATCTCTGAAGAGGAGGCCATGGATAATACTGCTTGGCTCACAAGAAGGACACGGTGCCATGGCAGATGACCACTGTCAATCCTGTATTTATATAATGCTTTTTAAGGAGTTTAAACACTCCTCACATATATTTTACTTTGATTTTTTTGCCCATCTTCACCTACATTTTTATGTGATAGGGATCACATGCACTGTGATAGACTGCTGACTAGTCAGAGGCAGCTATTAAAGAAAAAAAAGAGGTCTCTTTGCTTAGCTACTTTTAATCCAGAGAATAATTTTTTATTAATGTAATTACAACAAAGCCATTCATAACACAATCTGATGTTCCTCAACTTGAGGGATCCCCTGTGGTTCCAGGTATACTTGACCTATGGAAACACCAAGCTAGTCCCTTGTGAGGCTGGGGAACCAAAAAGCTTAGAGAATGGGGGGATTGGGGCACAGACTCCGTAACAAATGATTTGCCTCTCTTGCCTCTGTACATATAGATTTAAGTGGGCATAGCACACCCAACATGAGCCCAACTTGTGCTCACATGGGATGGGAACATGTCTGGCCATGTCTGGCGGCTGGTGTGGGAGCGGGCAAGGCTAATTATAAGACTGCTAAAGAATCTTTGGGGAAAGCTAATCATCCTAAAGGAGAGTCCACAGGAGGGGCCAAGCATCAGAGGGGAGCAGGATTTTGAAAACTGTGGGGTCTATTACTTGGGTCACTTTCCCCAGGGTGAAGAAGCTGGGTAAAACCTAGGAGGCATTTCATATAAAACTCTGTGAGATATGAGAGCAGAAAAGAACACAGCTCTGTGTCTTATAAAATCTGTATGACTGAAGCCTGCTACAGCACAGAACCCAACAGCCTGCGCAGGACCTTATACTGGCACAGAAAAGAGGCAGGAGAGGGTATCAGACCACCCAGGCTGGACACCAAAGACAGCAACCACAAAGAAAGGGGTTAATAGATTTGGCTACTTAAATTTTAGAAAACGACCTTAAAAACAAACCGAGAAACAAAACTAGAAGACAAGTGAAAAACTGAAAACAGTGTCGATATCATACCAGATCAACCAAAGACTAATATGATTTTTCAAAAGGCTATTAAAATTCAGTAAGGAGATTATTACCACCATCACCAACCTCCCCCCAAAATTAAGAACATGAACAGGTAATTCACTAAAGGAGAAATATAAATAGGTATATTTTTAAAATAACCATACTAGAAATTTAAAAAATGTAGCTATCCTGGACCAAAAACCTTCAGGTTTAAAATGTATTTTATTGTAGTCTTACCAATAATCTCTACATTTTGGGTGTGTATATGGGTTTTTGGAATCAGCCTGGATTAAAATCCCAGTTCTGCTACACACGAACTATGGGACACTGAATAAGTTATTTGGCCTCTACAAACCTCAGTACTCTTATTTGCAAAATAGAGATAACATTATCTACATCTCAGTAATGTTGTAAGGAGTGAATGAAATCGTGCATATACAGTACCTAGCACACAGTAAGAATTTACTAAATGTTTGCTGTTTTATTAGTACCTATTCTGATATATTTGGTAATAATGAGACTATTTGGCTAATCAGAAACCTGGATCATCTTACTTCTTAAAGCTTTCTGAGTTACTCTAAGATTTCAAGACCATGTATACACACACACACACACACACATACATGAAAGAGATAATGGACAATTGTTATTAAAGACTGAAATACTAGTGCCAAAATAATGAGAACAGTTAACAATTATTTGGGTCTTGATCTTTAAAAAGTCACTTCAAAGGATAACATAATTCTTGGCTGCTAGTAGAAACACTTTATGTATGTTTTTAAATCATACTAAAATCAAGGGTAAAAGACAGTTACATAACTTAAATTTAGGAAATTTTTTTATCAAAAGATATTTTAAAATCATGAATCAAATTATTTTATCATTTTAGAACTTATATTTTATATTTGATAATGTTGAAAAGGCTAATTAGTACCTTCTTTCCTTTTGGCAGCTAGTAAAATGCAAATATAATTAGATTTTTTAGAAATATGTGTATGATGTATGTATATAGAATTCTGTACTAGTGATTCAAATAAAAAAAATTATTTGGTCAAGTAGTTGTGCCAATAGACTTAAGATACTGATAATGATTTCCAGGAAAACATTTAGAAATATACATCTTAACATAAAAACTCTCAGTATGACATGTAATTGTAGGAACAAAAGTCACCTTAAATTCCCAAACTGAAGGTAGGAAACCTTTTGAGTTTACACTGGTAGTCACTCTCTCACAGAAGTGAGCAATCGTGGAGGACACAAATAAAAGGAAATCAATGGAGGAGGGATTTGAAAGAGAGAGAAATCACTGCACTCGCCCATGTTTAAAGTAACCATTACAAATCAAACAATATATTTGGGTTTTACATCATAGGAAATAAAGGGAAAGAATTGGGGGGCGAATAAGTGAAGGAAAAGAAAAACTGATCAAGTCAGATGAACATAGAAACACAAGAGAGAAAAAGAGTTAAAGAAAGACAGTTAGAAGGACACATACAAACAGGGCATGACTCAAGAAAGAAAAAAAAAGAGAGAAAGGAGAACAGAAATTAGCATATGGAGATATGCACAGCACAAAAAACAACCACAGGAAACAAACATCCAAAAGAAAAAAAAAAGGAAGAGAGAGAGAGAGACATAACACGGAAACACCTTTTTGAGAAGTAATATACTTGTTTTGTAACCTTTCTTGAATGAAGTTGTTAAAGATGATCAGAAGTGTTGCATTTTTTGCAACTATAGTCATTCGCGGAGCCATGACATCTTTTACTGGTCCCCAGAGGCTGGGTGAAATTAACCTAATGGTTGATTCTGGTCCAAAGGCTAGAAGTTGTCCATTTCCATGCTTGACAATTAAAAGTATTACATCTTCTGCTGCATCTCCTAAAAAAGAATGCTAGAAATAATAAATAACACATCCTCTGCAGTTTTTTGACATTTCACATATAGAAAAACCACGAACCATATCCCCCTTTATACTGACTGACAGGCATTCCAAAACTGGCACAGACTTATTTTTAATTTATTTAAATCAGTCTTGAAACTGTAATTTTAACTTGAAATTGGCAAAATCTCCTTTATTTCTTGAATATAAAAAACCTTACATTTTAATTCCAATGTGTGAATCCTTTTACAACCTGAATTTTTAAAAGGTGTCACCAGGGGTAATCTAAAGAGGATGTTAATATACTACCTTCCCTAAAAATATTTTAACATTTTCATACAATACTAAAAACTTACCTTCTTCCATTTTTTAGAATAAATAGATCATATGAAAATTCTGTAGTTTATTTATAAAACAATTATATTTGAGTGTTACCATGGAGTAGCAAAGTTTTCAATTCCTTTCAGTTTTTTTCCTTTGAAGAAAAAATGTAGAGAAACCAGCTATAAAACCCTCTAATTAAAAGTCAAATCCAAGATTTTGTTGGACAATGAGATGCTTTATTAAATTTGATACACTTACTATATAAGAATTCTGTGAAAAAAATGGGGTATCAAATTACTTTGGATCTAGGTCTCTGCATTATAAAGTCTGTCCCCAAAAGATGTCCTCTCACTATATCCGATGGCTATAAGCATACAGATGACCAAAAAGCGGCAATAGCTTTTCCCAGTAAGACAAGTTTCAACTGACCTGCCCATGGTATTACAAGTCCTCCCAGCAAAATAAAAAAATCCCAATCCCCATGTCTATATAGTATCATCTCCAAGCAGGTGAGACGGATGAAGCACTTGGACCAGCCCTACATCTGTGCTTGGCATGAGGTCCACACAGCATCAGCCTTGGAAAAGCCATCTTCCCCTCATCCAGACAACTCTACTTGAACTATTCCGAGATTCCTTGGAGGGGTGAAACTTCTAGAAAAAAGAAAGAGAGCAAGAGAGAGAGAAAAAAGTTTTCAATATTGAAAGGAATATACAAATAATCAAATTCAACTGCACCAATGCTGAGGGGAAGAATGAAGAAGTTGGAAAACAAGCAGCTTTGTAAAAAGGCTCTCTGGTATGACAAGAACTGACCAGAGTGCCACTATCCCTGACATATCATTGGTGAAGGCCACCCATTTTCTTACCAGGCATGGGCGTCTCCACAATGAGGTGTTTGTGGTTGGTAAACAGTTCAGTGGAGTCTTGTTCTATTGATCTTTCCTCTAAGTCTGATTCTGGGATGGCAGTACAGCCACCTAGTTGGAAAAAATACATACAATATTTTGAGCAGTGTGTAGGAAAATCTGCCTCTCCACACGGCAACCCAGCTTAAGAACATACCAATCATAAAGATAACCAATGATGTGACAACAATCTTCAGGAGCAGACCAAAAAGAATAATTTTAAATGTCTCTCTTTGGTGACAATACTGGGAATGAGTTATTGCCCCCAAAGACATATTATACCGAGATCACTTAGCAATAGCAGCAGTGGTGTTGTCTTTAAATTTCTTCTTTTTGAAGTCAGAAAGGACAAAACCTATAGCATATGTGATATCTGTAATATAAGGGTACCCCAGCAGGAATTCTCTCTAATATCAGAGCATCAGAAACTATAAAAACAAAAGCACACTGACCACAAGGGAATGCAACCTTTCTTGAGCAAAGTGGAAGGCTGCTGGTATCCTGAGACGGTGACTGTGGTGGTATATCTCTGGACTTTGATTCTATCCCTGTGTTCAGCACTTCACAGTACAGACACAGACACTTCATAATTCAACAGCAAAGCCACATGCTGCATTGTGGAAGCTTTCAATTCCAAGTCAATTCCCACAGTGACTTGTGGATGAGCCAGCACCACTGCACTTTCAAAATATTGGGTATAAGTCATTTGATTTTATTCACCAAAATCTTGTAGGGGAGACTTGTGATAACTTCTTGACTGTATCTGTAACTTGATTTGACTAATTTGCTACCATTTCCTGGAAATGTACTGACATACTGTATACTATACGTATTTTTTTCCCAAAGCCATTCTTCTTGTTAATGTAGTGTGATTTTTTTTTTTCTTTTCCTTGTCTGAGGCTTCTCATACACTGAGTCCAAAGCCTCTGTACTCAAGTTTGGCTGTGTGCATGAGGGGGTTTATGAGGAAAGACAGGGTATCGCAGAGCTGATTTGTAAACCACATCACTCAAATGAGAGGGAAGGGGCAAGACCCCAAGTCTGAAGGAGAATACACCTTATCATTCATCCCTCTGCATCAACTCTGAAAAAAGAAATTGATGCCAAGGGAAACTTGAGAGAAAAGCAATCTCCACATTCATAAAATAAGAATTAGAGGTAGCCTCAGACGTTCCCCAAGAGGATATGTTAGAATTCTCCAACAGTGCAATGGAACTTGCCTGGCTATATCTAAAAATGGCAAGGGCCCCATCCAGAAGGAGGACCAGGCTTATTTTTTATTCATTTATTTGACAGAGAGAGACACAGCGAGAGAGGGAACACAAGCAGGGGGAGTGGGAGAGGGAGAAGCAGGCTTCCCGCTGAGCAGGGAGCCCGATGCAGGGCTCGGTCCCAGGACCCTGGGATCATGACCTGAGCCGAAGGCAGATGCTTAACGACTGAGCCACCCAGGCGCCCCTTATTTTTAATCTCTTTCCAAAGCCTGTATATCATGGTAACAATAACTATCATTATTGAGTACTTTCTAAATGCTAGAAACCCTGACCATATTATCTCATTTAGTTTCTAGAAACCATGAAATAGATATTATTATTCTCATCTTACAGATAAGACGGATCTAATGAGATGCAGTAACTTGCCAAGGTCACACGGCTCCTAAGGAGTAAGGAATAAGACCGAACTCACACCCAAGCCTGACAACACCTAAAGCGCATGTCATCTGATCACTTAACTCTATGGCTCCTCAGTTGCAGCATTAGCCAAAGAGGTACTTGAGACTGCAGGACTCAGGTGTCAGCAGGTTTTATTCCACCTGCCAATCCACTGAGTGTGATGGCCAGGAGCACTGCTTAGAGTATTGTGAGGCCAAGGCAGGCCCCGAGGTGCTGGGACCTTGGCAAAGCCCAAGAAATAGCACCCTTCCCCTCCTGGCCCCTCACCCAACTGAGATAAAAACTAGGGTATGTGGGGTGAGGGAGAAGTACTTCTGTAAGACTAATGATAGGGAAGAACAGAAATAAGTGATGCGCTCCTTGCAGAACAGAAACTGATCTTTAAAAAAAAGGACCAGGAATGGCTTGGTTTCTCGTTGCACACTCACAAATCAGTTTAAGGCATCCCTGAGGCAGAGGGAGGGAGGAAGCAGGGCGAGGCCAGGAGTGTTGTACTCCTATAGCTATCTTCACGCACAAAGAAACTTCAGGAGTGGGGAAGAAGTATACCCAGCCAACAAATGGGAAGACTGCAGTGATCAGTTAGCAGTGTCTGCCACACATTTGTGGAGAGAGGCAGATCTGCACTGATTAAGTAGAGTCCACCTCTTTCATTCCAGCTGACTCATACTGAGGCAAGACAAAGGATACAGACTTAAAAGCACTTCCTAGTTCTTTAATCACATGGACATAAAAGGACAAGTCAGTCATTACAGACTATGAACAACTTATGTAATTTCCTCTTTTCTTCCTGGCACAAAATTTTTTTTCCTTGTCCTTAGTACAAAGAGATAAAAAAAAAAAAATCTCTCAAATCCCACTGCAGGGCTGACCAGTCATTTGCCCTGGGAATCCCACCCCCCTCTTTTTTCGGATGCCTCGATTCAGCCAGACTGCCCAACCATACGCCTAGAGTTTCCGACCTCCCAGTTTGGAAGAAAGAATAAGCTATGGGATCTGGCATCCTGACCAATGGAAAATGGGAGAAGGAAAAAAGCTGAGCAGAGAATTCCCCTCCTGCCTCTCCCCAGGTGGGCCCTGAATTATTATTTTCCTTTTGCCAACCTCCAGGAAACTGCTGTGTGCTGGGTAGATGTATCTGCTGGGTCTCTTCATGGCTCTTTGAGAGAAGAACCAAGGATGAAACACTTTATATTATATCACATATTTCCTTGACTCCCTTACCTTTTTCCTCATCCTCCCTTCCCTGAGTTTGTCAAATAAACCATCATTTTAATCCTTCCCTCAGGCTCTGCTTTATTGCAAAAATCACTGACACTGGAAATAGTTCTAAAAAGCAGGCCTCCAACACAAAATTTTGAGGTTAGATTGCCCACCTATGTGTAAGAAATGGGGGCTCCATGAGTGGGAGCAAACGTGATGGGCAAAACCCTGTTATGTAATTATGTAAGCTTTCATCCATGGCTGACTGGAATGAAGTGCATGTAGAGGTCAAGACTAGCAGATTGAATAGCTGTGGAGTGGAAATATTTATAATTATAAGCATTCCCGAATAGGGCGGCTGCTTCTGATGACCAGATATGTTGGAAAAAAAGAAAACGGCAAGTTTGGTGAAGTTAATAGGCAATGAAAGGCACATCCTTAAAGTCAGAAGGCCACTTTGGCCTTGCTAATTTAAGTGAGATCATTGGACCCACAGCACTGGATATCACCAGGGAGCTTGTGAGAAATGCAGAATCTTAGTCCTCACCCCACAGCTACTGCATTTGAATCTGCTAAGAAGGACAGATGAGTATATCTGATGAGATTTTTGCTAGGATAAAAAACATTTGTTTGTTAAAAATTCCAGAATAAACAGTAAATAGAAATAACATATAAAACTTCCAGACTATCAGAGACCCTCTGAAGTCCATCCGTGGGAGTGGAGCCTGGGTTCCATGGATGCCAGATGAAGTACCCTTGGCTTAGAGCCTGTATCATCAAAGGATAGAAAGGAAGAAAAACCACAGCCGGATGAAATCATCCAAACACACATTGTGTGTGCAACACATAAGAGCCAACAGGCAAAAACAAGTGAGAGCCAGGGACCTCCTGATCTGGAAATCATAGTACTATGGACCTAGTGTGTGCTGGACACTTGGCTATGAATTCTCAATGCATTAGCTTACTCAATCCTCAGACAACCCTATCAGTAAGGGTTTATTGGCCCCACTTTACAATTATAAAATTATTGATATTAATTTGTGTTTTTTCTTCAGCTTCCCCCCAGCCCCGTGCCTCTTCCCCCCAAATTTCTCCAGGCCATTTTGCGCTTCCATGCCTCAGAAATTTGTACTGGGGCCAAAAAAAAAAAAAAAAAAAAAAGTAGCCTGAAAATACTCTCTTTTCTAGCCTTAGTTTTCCATAGACTGAGCTCACTGAAGATAGGAAAGTATCTCTGGGGAAAGATTTTCTCTAGTGGTAATTCAGAGGGGTAAAGAGAGCCAGGTTGGACCACCCCAAGGGAGCAAAGCATCAAGGAATGGAGATGCAGGCACAAGGAGGGCTGGGGATCAGGAGTTCCAACCTCAGCAAGGACTCTCTCATCCACCAAGCCTCTGCTGTATGCTTAGGCAATGAGGCTGTTCACAGTACTGCACCCTCATTTTCTGAGCCCCAGAGAGACAAGAGGTAGGGGAGGTGGGGTGGGCAATAATAACTGAGACTGAATTTCCCACCATCTTGCTCATAAAGAAAACTAAAATTTTGACATTTTTTGTATCACTGACTTAGCTTTGTAAGACTAAGTGTCAGTTCTGCTAGAAAGTCTCAACTTATTAAATGTAAACCTAAAGATTACATCATTTGCCAAAGGTCACACAGCAAGTCTATATGAGCTGCAGCCCAGCTCTTCCCATGGCAGCCATGCTTCTCAAAAGGACCAGTTTTTAAAAAATTTCTAATCTATCTAAACTAATACGTTTGTAAAATGTAATAACAATAAAAGGAGTTACTAGAAAAATGAAATGAATACACCAGCCCTCATCTATTAGTAGTACACTTAATCTTTATAAAAGTACCCTGTCAACTGCTACAAGTTCCTAAACACTCTCAATTAACAGGTTCACAAAAAGTCTACAGGCAGATGCCAGTCTTCTGGCCACATTTTAACAACAGTGACACAAGATATGGTCTACCTTAATCAATATGATATAGAGAATTAGAGTTTAGAAATAATTATTCAGCAAACTCCTCATTATTTAAAGTTCAGATAGCCAGCAAAGTCATTGTGGCAACAACAGGGGCTTCTCACGACTTACTTATGTGATCTCTGTTCTACTCAAATATCTAGGGGCAGCTCCCTCACTGCACAGTGTCCAGACCAGGCCCCATCTCCCTGCCAGGGAAGATGTCCAGGTTCCCCAGTGCCTGCTCCCACCACAATGATGGGGATCCACTTCTACTTCCATGCCCTTTTATAAGAGGAGATTCAGTAAGGGAAACTGCAGTCAGGAGTTGGGACTAAGAGAACAATGTTGTAAGTGGTAGCTAACCCCTGCAGGAAAAATTTTAAAAATGTGAAGCATGTATCATGAACTGTGAATAATCAGCCCAGGAGCAGTTGGAACAAGATAGTCTATAAATTGGAGACTACACCAATGACGTTTAGGAGGATGTTTTTGAGGCACTTTACTACACTGCCTATTCCTCTGAATTGTTACCAAATTATGTGCAAGCTCATTTGTGTTAACCATACGTAGCTGTAAAAATTTGTTTTTTTGCAAGTTAATAACACATTAATACATACAGAAATCCTCATGTAGCCAGAAAATTATTTAAGTAAAAAACCTTACCTAAAATTCTGAATAGGAGTTCACACTATATTTATAAAGATAATGCAACTCGAGGATTTTTTAGGGAGTCCAAACCATCCTCAAACCTGTCTCTGCATTTAAAAGCAAACTATAAAATGGTTGAACTTCCTCCTTAACCAGGTGGAACATATTTTCTCAACAAGGGAATCACGCTAAGGAATTTCCACCCACTGTCAGAAAAACAAACATATAAAAATAACAATAAAAAAGAGCTCAGGTGGGCGGCTGGGTGGCTCAGTCGTTAAGCGCCTGCCTTCGGCTCAGGTCACGATCCCAGGGTCCCGGGATCGAGTCCCACATCGGGCTCCCTGCTTGGCAGGAAGCCTGCTTCTCCCTCTCCCTCTGCCCCTGCTCTCACTGTGTCTCTCTCCGTCAAATACATAAATAAAATCTTAAAAAAAAAAAAAAAAGAGCTCAGGTCCTCTCTGTAGGTTGCTACTGTGGCATTAACTATAAAAGTTATAGAATTCAAAGGTCAGGATAGGAGGCCAGGCAGAAACAAATGTGACTATCCTCTAGAATACTAGCTAGAGATCAAAATCTGAATGCAAGGTAAACATTGACACGTCGGTAAATATATAACCAGCTAGCTGGCAAGAGAGAAAAGTAAAGCCCTGATCTGTAGTGTTTGCCCATGTCCATGGTGTAAATACTCCCAACATGGCCAATCTCAAGCAGCCAAAGTGGCATCGCCAAATAAGAGCTTGGCAGAGTTGCACAAGGAGCACACAGTTAGCACTTTCACCACACAGACTCTGTAGACACCAACCACCTCGAGAGCATAGAGTAAAATGTAGTAAAATAGTAAAGAGTTTTTAAGTATATTATCTTTGTTGCTGATACAATGTATTTGATTATAAAAATACATAATTTAGTTTTTAATAGTGGCTGAATTTGTCACTTAGCTCACAGAATACCTAAAAATTCAACAATTGGCTCTCATGAGCTCGTGAAAGCCAGTTCCGGCACTGAAGGTGGGCATGGTGTAGGGGGTTTAATGTCATGCTTTGAATCCTCGATTCAAACTGTGGCACAGCATTTATGAGCCAACCAGTCCTCTGGCGCAAGTTATTTCACTTGAACGAGCTTCAGTTTCCTTATCTATAAAATAGAAACTATGGCATCCCTCCTTCATAAGAGAGAAACTGATGAGTGTGTGTAAGTGCCTGGCACACTGAAAAACACAGGAAATTTTGGCTATTTTCAGGTAAAAGTTAGGAACACCAAAAGAAGAATAAATCGGCCAAGATAAAGGTCCCTTTATAAAGGTGGGAGTGTGAAAGGGTAGGGGTCACACAGGCTGATGCACCTATGGACCAAAGACACAGCTCTGCAACAAAAAAAGAAAAGTGCCCAGAAACCTTAAACGTGTGGCCAACTCTGAAATTGACTACTCTATTTTACTCATGCCCTATCTTATACTTTTCCTTCTACTAGATTAGCTGAGTTCTAATATTTGATCCTACCCCCGTGTGAATTCTGATGGCCCCACTGACCTGCCTCACTCTCTACCTTATAACCCAAATAGTCTAAATCAGGGGTTGACCAGATAGTAAACATTTTTTAAATTCTGCAGGCCATCTGATCTCTGGTGCAATCACTCAGTTTTACCATTGTAGTGCAACTGCAGCCAAAGACAAAATGTAAACGTGAATGAGCACTGGTTGTGTTCCAATAAAACTTTACTTACTAAAACAGGTAGGAGGCCAGATTTAGCCCATGGACCAGAAATGGTTTGCCGGTCCCTGGCCTAATCCAAGGCTCACAGAAAGTTACTTTTTTACAGTATCCTAATTCTAAAGGATCCTAGAGGCGTTTTTAACACTGTTAGATCACCTTACAGTTACTAGAATAACTAGAAGGAGGAGGACATTGGAGGAGGAAGAGGGTGACGAAGAGACGGGAGAAGGAGGGGGGTGAGGAGAAGGAGAAGCAGTAGAAGTAGAAGTAGAGGGCGCCTGGGTGGCTCAGTTGGTTAAGCGACTGCCTTCGGCTCAGGTCATGATCCTGGAGTCCCGGGATCGAGTCCCACATCGGGCTCCCTGCTCAGCGGGGAGTCTGCTTCTCCCTCTGACCCTCTTCCCTCTTGTGCTTTCTATCTCTCATTCTCTCTCTCTAATAAATAAATAAAATCTTTAAAAAAAAAAAAGAAGTAGAAGTAGAAGTAGTAGTAGTAGTAGTAGTAAGAGCAGTACTAGTTTAAAAGCATATTGTTGGGCCCCTGGGTGGCTCAGTCAGTTAAGCGTCTGCCTTCGGCTCAGGTCATGATCCCAGGGTCCTGGGATGGAACCCCACGGGTCGGGCTCCCTGCTCCGCAGGGAGCCTGCTTCTCCTTCTGCCACTCCCTCCTGCCCCCTGCCCCTGCTTGTGTGCACTCACTCGCTCTCTCTCTCTCTCTCTCTCTCAAATAAATAAATTGTGAAACACATAAATTGAAAAAAAAAAAGCATATTGTTTACCCTACTGCTACAATATTTTGGTTTGGGCAGTGATAAACTTTTTTTTAATAGACTACTTTTCAAAACCATTTTAGATGTTCAAAAAAATTTAGCAGATAGTACAGTGAATTCTTACATATCTTCTGTACAGTTTCTCCTATTGTGGTATCTTGCATTAGTGTGATACATTTGTTATGATCAATGAGCCAATATTAATACATTATTATTAACCAAAGTCCATAGTCCATTCAAATTTCCTTAGTTTTTACCTAATATCTTTTTTCCATCTAGGATACCACATGACACTAGTTGTCATACCTCTTTTGGCTCTTCTTGGTTGTGACAGTTCCTCAGACTTCCCCTAGTTTTTGATGGCCTTGATGGTTTTGAGGAGTACTGGTCAAGTATATTGCAGAATGCCCTTCTACTGGAATTTATCTGATGTTTTTCTCATGACTAGACTTGAGGAAAAATTTTTATAGGAGGTTTCTTTTTATAAATTCTTAAGGTTTCCAATATTTTAGAATTGTCTCCAGGGGTTTATCTTTCCTTTTATCAAAAGTGAAAGCTAAGTGGGTGGTGACTGGAGAGGCCACTGAAGGGGAAGGAGGCCAACAGTGAGACTTGACCTAGACGGTGAAGCTCACAGTAGCGGACCAGGCTGGATCTGGCGGCAGGACCCAGGCCAGGTTATCAGTTGCCCCATCAGTAAAAAGAGGGTCTTAATGAGGACTATTGGGAGGATTATATGAGACCATGTACACCCAGTTTAGTTCTTAGTACACAGTACATTTTATCATCTCTGCCCTCTATTAATTTTTTTTGGCAAGATGTACTTTCTGCACCATTTTTGTGGAATCAGAGAACTCGGTTTTCAGTTCAACTGCCTTCATTTAGTAGATATCAAAACAGAGGCTCAGAGAAGGTAGCTCATGCCCCTAATGTCCCAGAGCTAGTTCTGAGTCTCTTGCTTCCTAAACCACTAGAGCTTTCTCAAGTACTCCTCCTTTTCCAGAAAGATCTCAATGGATTTGTGAGTTGGCTGTCCTAACTAGTACTTCCTTTCAATGATACAGAAAATCCAGCAGGTTGGCAAGCTGTTCTTTGGGTATATTTTAGGATTTGCTGATTTATTTTCTTGCAAAGGTGACCTTTGCAGTCAATTGGGTGTATGGGTGAGAATGTTCCATTCCTTCAGGGAGGAAAAAAACTTTTCTTCTTTTTTCTTCATAATTGAGAGGAATCAAACAAGGTGACACTGAGAATCACAAATGACCCCAGACCCTGCTCTGACTTGCCAGCCAAAGAATCATCTGTTCACGTGGCTTGAATTGCCACTTAGAATGAAAAACAGCAGAAGCCTCAAAAATACACACCAGTGATATTCTTCATTTAACCAAGATTTAGTTGATGGATAGAGTATTTTTTTGAGGGTAACATTCAGATTTCATTTCAAAGGTTTATAATTCATGTAAAGAGTGGGGAATGGGTGCTTCGAAAAGAATACTTCACTATCTTAAATATGAAGAGCTTCCCAAAGAGACTTGAGTAGTAGTTTATAAATTTCTCTATAAATAGAGCCATTGGGAAATGTTATATTCTTTATCCTCCCCCCTTCTCTATCTATACACGTGTGAGTGTGGGCACACACAAGCACAGAGGCACACAGACATGTACAGGAGTTTTTCTGATAATTCTCCTTTACTGTGTTTATTTTCCCAATTGTTCTTAAATATATTTTTTTCTAACCCAAGGACAGCATAAGCTTAGAAAGCCAAGTATCCTACTGTACGTTTGTATAGCGATTTTAGCTGAGTATTTAGAAACTTTTCAGCAAAATGGACCGGTGGAAGGAAGGATGCAGGTAGAGGAGACAGGGAGACAGAGAATGCAAGGAAAGGGAAAGAAGAAGGATGAATCACCAACGTAGGCCATGACTCTGTGAACATACTCCTATGTAAGATATTTGGGGCAACTTACTGAAGGTGCAGATGATCAAATATTCAAGCATAAAAAATACATTAGCAGTTCGGAAAAGGTAATGCAGAATAAGAGGGATAGCTAAGAAGAGTTGTGGATAAAACACAGACTAAAGACCTACACAAGGGCTACAGTGGAAATAAAAGGCAAAAAGCTCTGGAGGAAAAGTGGGGCTGCACTTCCCTGATTGATCCCCCACCAATCTCCATCTAAATTGGACCTCAGATCAAAGTGTCTGGTCTGTCCCATACTTGGACTTGACATTTCCTTAAAAGCACATCATAAGTGGTAAGGTTATGCTTGTTGGAAATATTATGACTAATGACCTGTGTGTGTGTGTGTGTGTGTGTGTGTGTGTGTGTGTGTGTAACTGTTCTGTGCTTAAGAGTAATTTTGGAGAGTCAACATTTCTGTGAAATTGGGTTTAGAAAGGTGCTTGCTTAGCAGATGTGTTCCAGAAAAAAAAAATATATATATATTTATATAAATGTGTATACATACATATACATAATAAATACAACAGGCACAGACCTCATCAAAACACGTCTTGGAAATAAAGCTGTTGCAAATGTATGATATCGCTGAATATGTTTCTACCACAGCACGGTAAATCAGGTTGATATCATATGATGCTGCTGCTACTCTAAAGGAGGAACTGGATGACATAGGTCTGTATCTTTCTCATCTCTACTTCCATTCTGCCCTTTATTTTGTTGTAATGTGGAAGCACCCCACCCTTAACTTGGTTCAATTTTACAGTTTCAAAATTCAGCAAAGCAGAAGAAGAAAATGCTTTTCCATCTAGTTCTAGGTGTCCAGTTCCAACATAAAATATTTGCTTTCCTGTGTTCTGTTTCAGTCCATTCTACAACTTTTCTATCTCCCTGTATTCGCAGATGCCATGCTGACCACATTGACAGTAGCTCATCTACCAGCCAACAGAGATAATAATGTCTAGCAAAGAGAGGCAGGTGAAGGTCACTGTAATGTGTGTCCACCATGACAACCCATGGACTGTTTGGGAATCTAATTCTGCTGCTTAATAATAAGCTTTGATCCCCCCCACACAGTGAGAACTTAAAATGTGTTCAAGACTATGTGTGTACCTATGTTTGAAAATATTTCCATTTCACACCTCATAGCAGAGACCAAGTGTGTGAATAAAAGGGAGTCTAATATATTTTAAGAGGTCTAGCATGTGTCTCAACAAGTTTTAAAATCCCCATAAAGGCTAAATACTAAGTCCCTTGGGGTATAAGGGCTCCAGTTAGAGTCTGTATTTAAGAGAGCAGGGTGCTCCTGGCATTAAGAGGTTTCCACAACTTGAATAATGATAGGTGTCTAAGTATTCTTTTAGCTAGACCACCATTTAGAATTTAGGTCCACTTGGTACAGAGGATTAAGAAGTACAGGAACATAGCCATTTTCATCCATTGATAATTATGTAAACAGAATGTACCAAGCAGAAAAAGAATCCTATTTACAAAAAAGCAAGTGCAGTCCATAAATCCTACAGATTGGAATGGATCCAGGTTAAGAATTTCTCCAGATGTCAGTCTGTAAACAGGGCTTCATAAAGTGAATTCCTCAATTAATTGTTGGCAAGAGTGATCTTTACACTATGCTAGTGCATTATGACCCCCTACCATATGTAGGTAAATTGTTGTCTGGCCCTATAGATCATTAATCAGTTATGACACAAAAGAGGAGAAAGAAGCTGGGGTCAGCACAACTTCTGACATGGAGAGAAGGTACCATAAATTACTGCTCAGGAACTCAGAGCTTTGCTCACTGAAGGAAATGAGAACTCTTCCTATTTACTTGCATTACATCTGTTTTTCTAACACATTTAGTTCTTAACCTGGAGCACTTGGAAAGACACAAACCCAGTAAGAACATAAACATGGAACTTAAAAAAAACAAAACAAAACAAAACAAAACAACCTACTCACCATTTTGTTAAAGCCTCCAATCACAATGTTTTCCCACATGTTAACAAGGCCATTAAATCCCCCAAACAGGAATACGAAAGTATTACCCGGCGATAGTGAGAAGGTGGGGAAGAAGAGAAAGTTAATATTTGCTTTTCCTTGCCAGTTGATCAATGTCTGGAGCACTCTGCAATGAAATGCAAGATCTACTGTCTTTCAACTAGATCTTTTCTATACTGATAAGTACAGTATTTTCTTGTTCAAAAAGAAGGTGATTGTGGTTTTTAATTTCCATTTTGTTTCTAAATCCTAAGGAAATCCAATGTACAACTGGAAAGAGACATGATTTTAAGACATTTCCATTTCAAATACTTTCCTCTCCTAACTCCCACTTCAGAGACCAACTCTCTCTCAAAAGTACACATGCACAAATAAAACATTATAGCCACAGTTGAGAAAGAAAGGAAGCCAATAGTTCTGCAATAATAATTTCTTTCAAAAAATGAAATGAAATAGTAAAAGCATAACTCTACTTTGCCTGGACACCACATAATAAGAGAGCCAGTGTTCTTCACAGCCTCCCTCTTGCATCAAGTGGCTATTAATTCCCCAATGATCCTGGCAACATTTCTTCAACTTGAGTTTCTTTCCACAACCCAATTAAAAGCCATAATCTTGACCAAACTGTGTTGTTTTTAATAATGACAGAATCTAGGTGATGATTATGAAACGAAGAGTTCAGTTGGGTCACTCTGGTTACAAACAGGTTCAGAGTAAAGAGAAAAGAACACAATGGTTCTGGAGAGTGCCTGTTCCATCATATTCTTCAAATGCAATGGGGAACCTGAATAAACACTCAGGACTCATTCCAAAGTAACTTTATTGTCTAGTGATACATTTCTAAAATAGTCCATTAAACAATGTCATATCTTACAGAAAAGGGAAATGTACACAGGATAATGTTAGCCCACTGATCGCAGAGAGGGATATCCTGAAAAGGGGCGTTGCATGGCAAGTTTCACTGTATCTTGAACAAAGTCACATAAATCTGGGCCTTAGTTTCCTTTTCCCAGAAATGCAGAAAATATAGCATTTATCTTAGGAGAGAAAAAGATTAAGCTAGTTAATGCCTGTAATATAGTCATCACAGAGCCTGGCACACAGTAAACTCCCAATAAATGTTAGCTATTATTTTCATGATTAACCCCCAATATACATTAGTCATTACAGTTACAGCCAATTACACGTGAAACTGCAAGCCATGAGGACAGCACAAATTTATATTTGACACTCTAAAAAATGCTCAAGTGAAAATTGAGGCTGGGGTAAGCAGACCAGCGGCAGAATGTTTCTAGCTGTACCAAGTAGCCAAAACCCAAACTGTCAATGATGCATTAAAATAATTCACTTGAAAATAGTGCGTGCATTCCTTTTACGTTGAAATCAATTAATATAACACTGTATGTTAACCCCACTGGAATGAAAATAAAATAAATATAATAAGTAAATAAAAATTTAAAACAATTTTAAAAAGATGAAATCACTGATAAGTTACTGTCAAAGATGACCACCCCTCTTGAGATCACAAAAGGAATTTTTTAAAAAGGCTCACCAAGAAGAAGATGATGATGACGATGACGATGATGGGTGCATAATCACATTCATTGTTTTCTATTTACCAGCAGTGCCATTATTACTGAGAAATGCAAACCCACAAGATAATATGACATAAATGGAAGAAACATTAAGATAAAAGGGTAAAAGAGTGGCAGGTTTGCTTTCTCATGGGAAATTGAAATGGCCAGCAGATGAACCTTAAAAGAGGAAGTCTGCTGACCTAGAGTTACTAAACATAGGAGGCAGCCAAGGAGCAAAGGAATAAAGCAACGTATTTAAATGTATGCCTTGAAGGAAGCAAACACCAATTATTTTTATATGACTTTAATTCTCCTAGTGAATACTTTATAGGTGTTGGCAAGTCCTTCTGGAAAAGGAAGGGATTATTAATGAAGGATTCAGTGGCAACTACTCACCACCAGTGTTTTAAGAAATAACGCTTAACAAAGAGTGATTTAGTTCATACCTCACCTCTAAAGATATAGAAATTTTAAGATCCTGGGCGCCTGGGTGGCTCAGTTGGTTAAACGACTGCCTTCAGCTCAGGTCAT
Organism: Callorhinus ursinus; assembly: GCF_003265705.2. Taxonomy (NCBI): domain Eukaryota; kingdom Metazoa; phylum Chordata; class Mammalia; order Carnivora; family Otariidae; genus Callorhinus; species Callorhinus ursinus. Next base: position 48,219,530 of record NW_027397074.1, on the reverse strand, counting down.
GATCCTGGAGTCCCAGGATCGAGTCCCACATCGGGCTTCCTGCTCAGCAGGGAGTCTGCTTCTCCCTCTGACCCTCTTCCCTCTCGTGCTTTCTATCTCTCATTCTCTCTCTCTCTCAAATAAATAAATAAAATCTCTAAAAAAAAAAAAAGAAATTTTAAGATCCTTAAATAGCAAAGTATTACATTCATATATACAGTCCTTTCTATTTCAGTTTCCAGATGATTCTCTAGCCTGCAAGGTAAACAAATAAGCTTCCCACAGGAAAATAAACACATAGAGGGAAGGAGATAGTTTTTTTTCTCTTATGCAAAGAGTAGGTACTTAATATATACTATTATATCATATATATCATATATGTGATATAATATATATATATATATGTATACATATATTCAAAAGGGAACTCATGAAACTTGAAGAAACACACAGGAAACAGTCCTTTAAAAAGTTATCTTTGAAGAATGCTCTACCACATGATACTAGGATTGTGGCTGGCGACAGCCCACTAATGTACAGGCTAGCCAAGCTGGGGAAATGCCTGATCAGGTCCTGTATTCTATCTCGTTTCTCAAAGAACTCAATCCATCTACTCTAACAAATTCTCATATCATGTGAAATGAAATCTCTCTGGCTAACATCTTGCTCTGAAAATTTTCCAGTTGCTTCAAGAGCATAAACTCTTGTGCTAGACTGTCAGAATTTTAACCCCAGCCCCACCATTATTAGTTGTTGTTTTTTTAAAACTAGTTACTTGATTATTTTTCTGCCTCAAATTCCTTATTTGTAAAATGTGGATAATAATTGTACCTAGCTCATAGGGTAACTGTAAAGGTTAAATGAGTTAATTTATGTAAAGCACTTCAAATAGTGCCTGGCTCACAGTAAGTGATATACAAGTATTATAATACTACTACTACTATTATCATAAGCATCATTTTTACCTTATATTGCCAAAATTCCCTCACCTGAGCCTGAGAGTCTCATTGTAAGGAAAGGAGATTACTGAATTTCAAGGTGGAGAGCGGCAACTCTAGCTATCTGACCTCCAGAAAAATGAACTGTTGTGTTAGACAAGAAAAACCTTAACTGGTCATCTGGTCTGGGAAAAAAAAAAAAAGTGACCAGTAGGAAGGAAATAACAGCTTGGTAAAGAAAGAACAAAGACTGGAGTCTAGATAAATAATCTAGATAAATAATCATGGACAACCATAAAGATCAAATCAGGAATAATTTACTGTCTCTTGACCATACTTTCTTACATCTTCCTCCATTTCTTTGCTCCTCTTGATGGCAAAACTTCTCCAAAGAGTTGTCTGAATTTGCTGTTTTCAATTCTTTTCTTTTCCCTTCTCTTGTACATGCATCTCAGTGTAGCCTTTGCCTCGACCACTCAAGTTGCTTTTATCAGGATCACTATGACCCCCATGTTGCTAAATCTACTGGACAATTATCAGCCCTCAACTTACTTGACCCCTGAGCGGCATTTGACACAGCTAATAACTCCATCTTCTCTGGACCTCTTTCTTCAGATGACTTCTAGGATACCACATCTGACTGATTCTCCTCTCGCCTCACTACATGCTCCTTCTCAATACCTTTTGCTGGTTCCCCCTCTTCTCCCAAACCTCCTATAAATTAGAAGATGCAGCACTCAGTTTTTGATCCTCATCTCTTCTAAAATCACTACCCTGGTGATCTTATCCAGCCTCACGGCTTTAAATAACACTTTCATGCTGACAAATCCTAAGTTTATAACGCTGGCCCAGACTTCTCTCCCGAACTTCAGGCTCATATATCCAACTACGTACTCACTCACTTCACTTGGATATACAGCGGCATCTCAAACTCCATGTATCCTAAACTGTACCCTGATTTTCCCCCACAAACGTGTTCTACCACAGCCTTTCTCATCTCAACTCCACGCTTGCAGTGGCTCAAGCCAAAACTCTTGGGGTCATTCTGGACTCCTTTCTCCCTCTCACACATCACAGCCACTGTTACTAAATTCTGCTGTGTTGTCTTTGTATTTAAAAGATATCCAGAATCAGACCACTTCTCACCACCTCCACCACTATACCATCACTCTGACGCAATCCACCATCATTTCTTACCTGAATTACTGCTAAAGTACTTAACTGAGTAACCACTGAACTGACTGCCCACTTCTACCTTTGACCCCTTGCCCCCTACCAGTCCATTTTCAATCTAGCAGCCATGGGTCCTTTTAAAATGTAAGATCGCATCATTTCTCCATTCAAAATGGACCTACCCATTTCACTCAGAGAAAAAGTATAAATCTGAGAAAGGCCGTGCATGATCTGACCCCTCTGACCTCATACCCTACCACTCCGCCTCACTGGGCCCCTCGCCGTCCCAGGAACATGCCAGGCCCCTTCCCTTTACTTGGAACACTTATCCCTCTGATCTATGCATGAATAAATCCCTCATTTTCTTCAAGTCTCTGTTCAAAAGTGGCCTCCTCAACAAAGCCTACCATGACAACCAATTTAAAATCATAATCTTGTAACTGCCCCTTTTCCGACATTCCTTTTCTTTTTCTGTAGTGCCTATCACCTTTTAACACTAACACTATTTTCTAATATAGGATAGAGCTTACTTATTTATGATGCTTGGCGTGCAGTGTCTCCCCCTGCTAGAATGCAGTGCTCCAAAACCGCAAAGATCTTCATTTTGTTCGTTGCTCTATCCCAAGCCCTAGAATAGTGCCTGGCACATAGTAGACACACAATAATTATTTGTTGACCTGAATGAATGAATTTAGGCTAAGAGATCAGGAGGAAGCAATGGAAACCAAAATTCTCTTTTAACATCACATTATCTGCCTTTCCCACTGGGCGGTTGGAAAGTAATTAGAGCAGAATGTAGTACAGTAACTTTTATTCCTACTTCCCAGCGTACCTGATTGCTCTGTGAACCAGAAATGGTTCTCAACAAGTTCCTTGCTTTAGTTGATACTCATCTTTAAGAAACGAACCTTACTGGATGATAACACATGGAGAATCTGTGAGATTGAGTAGGTGCAACAAGAGAACATCCAGCCCAGAAAGGAAATAAGATCTCAGTAGTAATTTGTGTAGAAGCTAAAGTTAAAAAGAAGTATTGGGGCACTTGTAATTCTAGTTCTTGATAACAGTCATTTGTGGATGAAAGAACTGCAAGGGAAGGTACAAAGACTTCTGTCTGAGAAATTTCTCAAACGAATGAAAAAGGATCCATCTCATTTCCCCTGGGGCATCAAGTTATAGCCTGGAACAGTTTATTTTTCTCAGGCTACTTCAAATCTAAACGTGTTTTTAAAAGCAAGACCAATGCAAGATTAGATAAATAACTGGACAATGTTTTTTACACTCTTGTAAACTAAACATTTCAAATTCCTCCCTCTTTACTAACATAAATCTCTAATTCCAGAGAAAGTGAAATATCCTCAAAGTTTAAACATCACTGTGAATTATTCACATTTACCTCCATTTCCCTCTTACACTTTTTTGGCAATAAAAAGCCAGTTTTCGTCCAAACTATGGTACCATGACTCTCTTCCGATGGTAAAACAACTTGGACGAAGCCCAGCTCCACTGCCGTTGAAGACGGCACACCACAGCCCTTCCCGACACTTCCTTTTCTTTCTTACCTTCTGTACACCCCGCACTGGCCTCTCTCAAACCACACCTCTATAGACAGACGGGAAACGTGAAGCTATTTGCCTGCAATTAAGCTAGGGAAACAATTTTTAAATGGTGTCACACACAAAAGAGGAAGAGTTGGTAAGGCAAGAAAACATCAGGGAGAGGAGGGGTCTCTCTGGCTGAGAAAAGGGAGACGCTGGCATGAGCAGCTCTGTCGGAATGCCACAGGGGAAGAAAGGAAGGGAGGGAGAGACGGCGGAAGACGAAGGGTGTGCAAAAGGCAGAGGGAATGAGGATGGTCAGCCCACAGCACAAACCACGTGTCAGAACATTTGGGAATGTAAGGGGTGGCTAGGAGATAAGAGAATACACCAGGCTAATGGGACCATTCAATCTGCGTCATGTTCCACGGTGTCTGAAACAATCTCACTTGACTTTGGTCCTCACAACAGCTCTTAGTGGTGGAGTAGCTAAAACTCTATGCCCCCACGCCCAAGGAAGACACCTGCCCAGCTCCTGAGTAACTTACTTGAAACTTCTGAATCTCGATTTCCTCATATGCAAAATAATGGGTAGTTCTTATAATAAATAATATGAGGACTGACTGACCCAAGGTCAAACAATAAGCCAATGACCCCGTTAGGAGTAGAACCTGTGTCTTCCATGCCATGAGCATTTTCCACCAAAGCACACTGGTACGGAGACAAAGACAGAAGGCAGAAATTGAGGGGGCTTCAAAGGAGTACAAGTGGACCAGGTGGAAACGTGCAGAAGAGATAATACAGATGACTACAGACCCAGACCGGGGCTTCTGGGAGGTGAAAAACTGGATGCAATTTTTGCACAGGAATATGAAAGAGAAGACCATGATGAAGGGAAAGAATTAGGGGCTTATTTATGATAGTTGGATAATAATTACATTAGTTCCGTTTTTGAGTATTTGTTATGTACTAGCCATCATGCTACTTCTTTACATGGTTGGTCATTTTCAGCAACCTAAAATGGTGGTTATTAGTATCTCATTGCACAGGTGATGAAACTAAGCTCTAAAAATTGACTTGTTCAAGGTCACACACATGTGAGTGAGAGAATCTGTTACACGCTGACTCCAAAATCCAAGTCTTAAACCATTCCATTATCTTGCTTCTCCCTGACAGAAAGAAAAGACACAATGGGATTGTAAATTATTGTTTGAAGAATAAGAGTTTTAGATTGGCAAAACAGGATGCCTGGGTGGCTCAGTCGTTAAGTGTCTGCCTTCGGCTCAGGTCATGATCCCAGGGTCCTGGGATCGAGCCCCTGCTCGGCGGGAAGCCTGCTTCTCCCTCTCCCACTCCCCCTGCTGTGTTCCCTCTCTTGCTGTCTCTCTCTGTCAAATAAATAGATAAAATCTTAAAAAAAAAAAAAAAAGAGGATCACGGTGTATACCTTATATTCCCAAAACCCACTCATCCCTACCTCTTGCTCAAAAGAAAAGTGAAAGGGTTTAGGAAAATGACTGAGGTTTCATCTCAGCAAAAAAGAAATCAGCACAGAAGTAACTTAAAGAGCCACCAGTGAAGACAGATTCTTAGACAGTTTAAAAAGACCCTTAGACAGTTGGGGGGTGCCTGGGTGGTTCAGTCATTGGGCGTCTGCCTTCAGCTCGGGTCATTATCTCAGGGTCCTGGGATCGAGCCCTGCATGGAGCCCAGCATGGAGCCCAGCATGGAGCCCCGCATTGGGCTCCCTACTCCGTGGCAAGGCTGCTTCTCCCTCTCCCACTCCCCCTGCTTGTGTTCCCTCTCTCACTGTGTCTCTCTCTGTCAAATAAATAAATAAAATCTTTAAAAAAAAAAAAAAAGGACCCTTAGACTGTTGAAAAAGAATTCAGAGTTAATGGATGCTTCTATAGAATATAATTACAAAGGAGAGAAAGTGGCTCAATAAGAGTAGATAGGATTTACAATTAGAAAGAAGTGGAATAGTAAAGTGGAATATAAATGCCTTTTCCAACTACACTGAGGAAAACACAAAATCAGTCTTCCATAAGCTGGGAAATGTCAAAGGAATTCATAGAAGAAAAATTTTAATGACAACAAAAATAAAGAAAAATGGTTAAAAATTATAATAAACTATCTTTCTCATGATGCTAGACAGTGGCAGAACATTTAACATTTACATGAAGATCTGTTTTCCAAATTTAGCATAACTGTGCTAGGAAACTATGACAAAGCCCTGCAAGTGCAAACTCGCACAGAAAAAAAAATAACAAACTCAAGGGCAATTTGTGCATGTATATATGCAAAAAATCCAAATTAAGACAGCAAATCAAACTAAGAATGATATATTAAAAAAGCAACAATAAAGAAAAACTTATTCCAGGAATACAGAATTTTTTGATTAATATAATTCTTCAAACCAGTATATCAGAAAGGAATCTCAACAGAGGATAATATTCAACATGCACTTCTGATTTAAGAAGACACCTAGTGAACTAGGAATAGCTATCTGAAATTCATAGGCAACATCAAATTTATGAGTAAAGCAGATAAAGACATTCAGGGTAAGATAAAAACATGAGTCAAGATAAAGATGAGGATCTTGGCCATCTATCACTACTATTGTTTAACGTGGTTCTAGAAATTCAAGGCAATGTAATAAGAAAAAAGGAAAAGAATGTGTGTATTAGAAAAGAGATTAAATGATCATAATTTCTGGATGATGTAATTATATACCTAAAATATTTCCAAGAAGATGAAACAAAATCTATCTGAATAGGTGGAAGACATATATGTGTGTCTGTGTGTATATATATACATATATATATATATATATATACACATATATATGTATATATATATAACATATATATAAAAGATAAATATATCAAATATATATACCTATACATACAATCTTCCACCTATTCAAATAGACTTTATTTCATATTCTTGGAATATATATTTGATCATTTCCCTTTGAATTAACAATATCCAAATAGAAATGTAATGGAGGAATTATTATATCCAAGGGATACCAAATAGGGGCACCTGGGTGGCTCAGTCAGTTAAGAGTCTGACTCTTGGTTTTGACTCAGGTCATGATCTCAGGGTTGTGAGATCAAGCCCTGCATCAGGCTCCACACTCAGTGAGGAGTCTGCTTGGGATTCTCTCTCTCTCCCTCCCCCTCTGCCTCTCCCCTCTCCTTCTCTTTCTCTCTCTCAAATAAATAAAATCTTTAAAAGCAAACAAACAAAAACACAAAAGGATACCAAATAAATACTTAAATAAATGCTACTATGCCATTATGGTAATTATAATAGCATTGCTATCAGTGTCAGAATAGGAGAGGAAAATGGAATACCATATGAGATATTTAGTATATTTTACAAGTATATTTCAAATTAGTGGCAAACGATGTATTATCCAATAAACTCTGCTGGAATTTGTGTAAAATATTGAGAAAAAACAAAAGGTAGGTACACCAAATAAATTTCTGATGGTTAAAAGAGCTTAAGGTAACAATGTGCGAAGAAAAAGTAAAAACAAAACAAAACAAAACAAAACAAAAATATATATATATATACACACACACATATGGAATCAGTAGAGAAAAATGAATAGATTTGACTATCAAAAGGAAGTCAGGTTAAAAACAAAAAAAATCCAAACAAATTACCTAAAGCAAAATTTAAAACAAAACTAAAACCTGAGAAAAATATTTGTAACATACATTATAGAAAATGAGTTAATTTCTTTTTGATACAAAGTGCTCTTCAATCAATAATAAAAAGTGATATTCTGATTGATAGAAACATGGGAAAGCGTGAAGAAGTAATTCACAGAAGGAAAATATAAAAGGCTAATACATAATAGGAATGATGCAAATTATTACAAAATTACCAAAGTATGGCTACAAATATTTTTAAATGCAGCCTTATTAATAGCCACAGATATAAAATTAAAATACCAGTTTCCACTTTGATAACAACAAAGACAAAAAGGAATGATAATCACTGATGTCAAGGAGGCACCAAAAAGTCACTGTTGAACTTTTAAAATCAAGAAGAAATTCCTGGAGAGCAAGCCAAAAACAGAAACAGGTTCTTCAATTCTAGGCCTTTGCTCTAAGGCAATAATCAAAGATGGGTACAATAGCCTCACATAGATGTTAGACACAGCAGTATGTATAATAATTAAAAAATAAAATTATCTAAATGTCCAATAATCAGGGTTACAACACCCATATACTTTCTGTTACAGACCTCTCACTCTAAAGATCTTGCAGGTAGTTTCTTGAACAAGCTCTGGTTTTCCACACTCCTTTGTTCTTATTTAAATTATGTCCTCTGCCAGGAATGTCCTCCTCTAATGTCCTTTAAATTCATGTTCTTCGTGGATCAGTTTAAAGAATAATAATAGTAACTATGATAATAAGTATAGAGATAATAACAATAACAGTGGATAACATTTATCAAGAACTTTTAAGAAGCAACTGTTATTCTGAGTTATATATGATAACATTTAATACTGGTAACAACCCTATGCTGTAATGCTTTTATTACTTCTACTATACAGAGAAGAAAACTGAGGGATATGAGTTAAATCACAAACCCAAGGTCACACAGCTAGTTAGATGGCACTATGATACAGACCCAACCAAAAATGTGGCTCTAGGTTCATGTTCCTAGAATTTGGCCTCTCCAAGCCACATCATCTGTAAAATTTCCTCCTGCCCCAAGCCCAGAATCAGGCCCTAGCTCTCAAACCCCCTATGTATTTCTTATAAAATCCCTATGAGAGCACTTTCACACATGATTTGGCATCTTTATTTGTGCATCTCCTGTATCAGACTCTGAGGATTATATCTTACTCTGGCTTGTATATCCCATGATTAAGCACAGTCACTGGCACAACAATGGTTTTCAGTGTATGTTTCCCCAATAAATAAAAACAAAGTATACGCATAAGAAAATTAGCAAAACTGAATATCAAGCATCAAAGAAGAAAACTCTATATAAGGAGGGAGTCAAGGACCAAGGATGGATGGATGGATCGATCGATCTATCTATCTATCTACCTACCTGTCTGCCTACCTACCTACCTACCTATCAGATGTGGGCTGATACCACAATACCAACCAAAAGACTAAAACGAAAACAAAAAAGGGAGACAGGGAGGAAAGTCAACACTGAGCATCTAACACTTGTCAGACCCTGTGCTGAATGCTTTCATATAAGATATGTCATGAAGTAGCCAGAAAGGATATTTCCTTACTGGTGGGTCTGCAGGTCCCTTTTGAGTTCTACAAAACTGATGAGGATAGTCTGAGGAAAACACAGATTTCTGTTTTCACTGACAAGTGGGTCAAACTATAGATACCAGGATAATGATGCAAGAGGATGTGTCTAAGGTAATTTCAAAAATAAAATAAGGAGGGTGGGAGGGACAGGCCACCAAATTTCTAAGACCTGGTCTGGCAGTTCTGCTCCAAAGGCTGGAACCTATGGCAGTGGCACAAACAGGTAAGGTATGGAGTTCCCACCAACAGGACCGACACACTACAGCAGTCATAACAGGAACCATTCAACAAGGCAACACACAGATAGGAGGGATGTGTGCTAAGTTTAAATTTTTAAAAGTATTTGCTTGCCCAAATCCCCACATTCTTTTTAAGTCCATGTAAATATGTAATGTGCCACAACAGCTCCTGAGAGCTTCAAGATGTCCCATACTAAATGTTTACTGAATTGAAGGAAATTGAAACGAGCAGCAGCAGGTGAATAGAAATAGAACCTAAAGGTACAAAGGTGTCCAGAAATGCGGACCATGCATCAAACTCATAAAAAATATATTAGTTTTGTAGAAACAAAGTATAAATATGAAAAGAGGACAGGGGCCACATCCCTCTTCTATTTAAAAGCCTGCAATGGCTCCACTTAGCTTTTCAGGATAAAGGCTGAAGCTCTCACAGTCTGGCCTGGTCTGGCCTTCATGTTAGCTTCTTCCCAGCCTCCCCTAATGGGTACCACCTCTCACCACAGCCCCACTGGTCTACACAGGTTCCTGGGACTCATCCCACTGCACTGCACCTCTGTGCCTTTGTGACAGGAATGTCTTTCCCTCCTCGTTGGCTTAAACTCCTACTTGTTTTTCCAAAACCCACTCACATGTCTGACAGGCCTTCCTTCCCTGACCCCTGACTCTGACTGTACTTGACTCAAGGACTTAAGGTCAATCAATATTTGACAAGGTAAAAAGGGGTTGAGGATGGGTGGAAAAACCAAGGAGAAAAAGGACAAGTCACAGTTTTATATCAAATCTTATGAAAAAGAAAGAAGAAACAACAACGATGTTCAGCAAAGGCTCTCTGGCTCACTGATGCCTGAATATGTCTAAAACAACTGAAAGAAAAACTGTCCAGAGAATATCAAAAAAGAGAGAGAAAAGAAAAGGTAAAAATAAGAGTACAGTAAATATTTCTGAAAATTGTGTGTGTGTGTGTGTGTGTGTGTATGCATGCATGCATTTAAATTCATGTAAGTGAGAAATCAGTTGCATTTCTATAAACCAACAAGACAGAAGAAAGAGAAATTAAGTAGTTGATCCCATTTACAATTGCATCCAAAACCATAAGATACCTAGGAATAAATCTAACCAAAGAGGCAAAGGATCTGTACTCAGAAAACTATAGAATACGCATGAAAGAAATTGAGGAAGACACAAAGAAATGGAAGTACCACCAACTTTTTTCAAAGAAATGGAACAAATAATCCTAAAATTTGTATGGAACCAGAAAAGACCCCGAACAGCCAGAGGAATGTTGAAAAAGAAAAGCAAAGCTGGTGGCATCACAATTCCCGACTTCAAGCTCTATTACAAAGCTGTTATCATCAAGACAGTATGGTACTGGCACAAAAACAGACACATCGATCAATGGAACAGAACAGAGAGCCCAGAAATGGATCTTCAACTCTATGGTCAATTAATCTTCAACAAAGCAGGAAAGAATGTCCAATGGCAAAAAGACAGTCTCTTCAACAAGTGGTGCTGGGAAAATTGGACAGCCACATGCAGAAGAATGAAACCGGACTATTCTCTTACACCACACACAAAAATAGACTCAAAATGGCTGAAAGACCTCAGTGTGAGACAGGAACCCATCAAAATCCCGGAGGAGAACGCAGGCAGCAACCTCTTTGACCTCAGCCACAGCAACTTCTTTCTAGACACATCGCCAAAGGCAAGGGAAGCAAGGGCAAAAATGAACTATTAGGACTTCAAGATAAAAAACCTTTTGCACAGCAAAGGAAACAGTCAACAAAACCAAAAGACAACCAACAGAATGGGAGAAGATATTTGCAAATGACATATCAGATAAAGGGCTAGTATCCAAAATCTATAAAGAACTTATCAAACTCAACACCCAAAGAACAAATAATCCAATCAGGAAATGGGCAGAAGACATGAAAAGACATTTCTGCAAAGAAGACATTCAAATGGCCAACAGACACATGAAAAAGTGCTCAACATCACTCAGCATGAAGGAAATCCAAATCAAAACCTCAATGAGTTACCACCTCACACCGGTCAGAATGGCTAAAATTAACAAGTCAGGAAATGACAGATGTTGGCAGGGATGCGGAGACAGGGGAACCCTCCTACACTGTTGGTGGGAATGCAAGCTGGTGCAGCCACTCTGGAAAACAGTACGGAGGTTCCTCAAAAAGTTGAAAATAGAGCTACCATATGACCCAGCAATTGCCCTACTGGGTATTTACCCCAAAGATACAAATGTAGTGATCCGAAGGGGCACCTGCACCCCAATATTTATAGCAGCAATGTCCACAATAGCCAAACTATGGAAAGAGCCTCGACGTCCATCAACAGATGAATGGATAAAGAAGATGTGGTATACATACACAATGGAATATTATGCAGCCATCAAAAAATGAAATCTTGCCATTTGCAACAATGTGGATGGAACTAGAGGGTATTATGCTAAGTGAAGTAAGTCACTCAGAGAAAGACAATTATCATATGATCTCACTGATATGAGGATTTTGAGAAACAAGACAAAGGATCACAGGGGAAGGGAAGGAAAAATGAAACAAGACGAAACCAGAGAGGGAGACAATAAGAGACTCTTAATCTCAGGAAACAAACTGAGGGTTGCTGGAGTGGTGGCGGGTGGGAGGGATGGGGTGGCTGGGTGATAGACACTGGGGAGGGTATGTGCTATGGTGAGCGCTGTGAATTGTGTAAGACTGATGAATCACAGACCTGTACCCCTGAAACAAATAATACATTATATGTTAATAAAAAAATAAAAAAATAAATTCATGTGAGTGAAAAACAAACTGAAATAGTATATGCTATGTATATTATGGCTTTTATTTTCTAAAAACCCTGTAAGGGTAAAATGAGATTGTATAAATGATTTTGGAAAGGTTAGAATATCATAAAAATGTTAGTGACTGTCATCGTTCTGGAACTAGTAAAGGCCTTTGCCCTAAAACTCCCAGATAAACCCTTCTGGCAGGTGATATTTGTCCTAACTTTCATGAAAACAAAACCAGTCATTTATCACCTGGGCCCTGTTTGTTACTACCAAGGGCTGTTCAGGTAAGTAGATTTAGCCAAAGTCTCTGAGTAAGTCACAACAATTGGTTCTTTATGTGATGTCTATTTGTCAAGCAGAGATACGGCTAGACAGGCCATAAAATCTGTTTTTACAAAAACAAGGCAAGGCTGAGGTAAAGTAGCTTTTTATGTACAAGAAAATGGGCTTAATGTGCCAGGGCATGATGTTTACAGAAATAAAGACTTCGGACATAAAGTGGCCTTCTACCTTGGCAGTGAGAAGAACTTACTCTATTATCATTTAGTTCTACCAGAAACACTACTTATTTTTGCAACTAATGTGCTTTATAGGTAGTCTTTCCCCCAAAACGGAGTACAAAATATCTTGGCCCAAAATGGTCATTTTAGGACTGAAGAAATGGTCTTTCTCAGATACACAACGTTCGGTAAGTGGTAGACAAAACATTTGTCTGAAGGCTGTGGCCAATGGTTGGTTGTATGAAACAATTTGGCATGGCTACTCACCAGCGTTAAAAAACAATCTTTACTTTTCCCAAAGGTTCTGTCCTGAACAATGTGGTTTATGATGCAGAGGGGGTGAAACCTCTGACCTTCCAAGTTACTGAATCTTGGATTTCACTGATATTCACGGAAACCCCCAGCGTATAAAACTGAGAAAATAGAAGTTATCCTAGCATCCTGGCTGAATCTGTCTCCCTGTATATGTTTGAACTGGAATGATTTCTGTTATATCCCTTTCAGCTATTTCTAGAAGAGACAGTTTTATCTGTAAAAAATTTCCCCCTGGTGAAATTATCCTTTAACAATCTCCCTGGACACTCTCTGGTTCAGTCTCTTGTAGGATTCTTTGATGTTTTCTCTGATCTCTTATGAGCAGCATATGGGTATCCACCACTTAAAAAAGAAAAACAAAGTCTCATCTGGGAACATAATGAGTAGCAATCATTCCACATCCAAATAAGCAATCTTACTTCTTGATTACTACCTAACTTCATTTCTACCCAGCTTCCATGAACTTCTCAAGTGCCTACAACTGTATTTTGTGGATGCCAAATACACACATTAAAAAAACTGTCAATTTCTTCCACTTTGCTAGGCGATGTTCCATGATTAACATTCTGTTCTCAAGGGATCATCCAGTAAACCTGTCATCAATTGACCACACTACCTGGATGAACTGAGCTTCAAAACAGAAAACTGTCTGTGTAGTAATAAGAGCACAGGGTTGGAGTTAGACTTGCGGGGCTTTCAGCTGGAGCTCCACAGCTGTAGGTCTTAGGTGAGGCATCTAAACAATGGAAGCCCCTGTTCTGTCATCTGTAAAGTGGGGGGACAATAGAACCTATCTTACGGATTTTTGAAAAGACTAAATGAGACAACCACACGAGGATAGGCCAGGCATACAAAAATGGTCAACAAATGTTAGAGACTATTATTTTTATTAGCATAAATCAATTAGTTAAAACCACATGCCAATTAAATAAAACTTTTCACTGCATTTATGGTGTTCCAATTTTAAGTACTGTCACACAAAAGAATGTTCTTCATTAAGAATGTACCAGCTGCAGAACAAACACTTACAAACTACCTTTTTCGGTTATTGTTCAAATGAATGAAATTCATCCAGTTGAACATAAACTGCTTAGTTTATAAAATTTTTAAACAAACATTTGCCTTAGACATAGAGTGAAGAGGTTGAGGGAATTGGGTAATTCTCTAATCTGTCTTGAAAAGCTTGGCTGACATTGTATTTTATTTTTTTTTTACCACCATCAAGAGTTCTGGGCAACTCACTAACACTCTGTTGAAATGGGTTCTGAAGTCTGGTTGTTGTCCAGGTCATCTCATAATTCAACATCTCTTCATCTGATCATTAAAATGACAGGTAATATCCCAGCCACTGCTGAAACTCTTTTAAGTTTGAGGCTCAAATTGATAGAAAACAAACCTCAGTACCTCAGGACAAGGCTTCCAAAGAGTGTAATAAAGATATTCAAACTCTTAACAATTTAGAAAATAAATTTCCCTTGTGTGACACAAATAAATACAACCAACTTGAGATAGTGAATGGTTTGGTGACCCTAAGGCCTGGCAATACTGGGAACAAGACAAACATACTGTCCTGTTCCATCTCAGATAGAATAGGGTCTTTTGTTTTGGCTCTTTTTCAGCTCATAATGAAGTGTTTCAGAGGATGAAGTCGTGAGTCTTCAGAGGCCCCTGAAGGACAGGAGGAGTTCCAAGCTAAACACTGAAAAGGATGGTCCCTCAAAATTTTCCCACTTTTATTAGGGATTTCAAGGAGAAATATCCAACACTAAGATTTTCAAGCTGTTAGGACTTCGGGCCAAAGAGTGAGCTGTAGCCTTCTGAACATGGAGAAACAGACAGCCCTGCAGACTGGTGGGAAAGCAGACGACAAAAGGCAGCGGCCTAGAGCTAGGCTGAATTGTCTCCTTTGAACACTGAGGATTTTCATGTTCTGGTACGTTTAATGCATACTTCCTTCAGGCTTTACTCCAATGCTTCATACTACTTTTTGCATATGTTTTTTCTTTGCTAAGTATATTCTGAATCCAGATGGAAGACTACACCATTTCCCTTTGTCCCAGATGTAGGAAATATGAAAGCTTATACACTGATATGGGATAGATTTTAACAGCTCATGAATCTCAGAACACAGCTATGATGAGCCCTTATCCTAGAAGGCAAAGCAACATAAAAACAGAAATTCCTACCTGATACCCTGTTAGTATTTTGTTGCAGCTTGTGGCATAAGAGATTGTGCAAGGTAAGTGGTAACACACTCTATTTCCTATGTGATTTCTGGCTTGTCTTCCAGAACTTGCCAAAACTAGGTTTCAATTTTTTCACAGAGTTCTCTATCAAAACAAGAGAAATAAGCAGAGAAATGTGAAATTGGTCTTAAAGGGCCAGCACAAGCAGATGACTGACTACCTGTGGGAAAAAAAGAGGCCATCCCTGACACTGTCTTTTTCCAAACCGGGCCACAGTTGAACAATTATTGTTATTTCTGAGCTCCAGAACACATCCTGCTTGGGAGCTGTCCTGCATAATAGGGTAGAACAAGTATTAGTGCAATGCTGGGCAAATTGCTTGAAATCTCTAAGCCTTACTTTTCTCCATACAGTGGTGGTAACTTCCCTCCTTATTTCAGCGTTGATGTGGAAATCAAACTGATAACTTATGTGAAAGCATTATAATAATGAAAAGTTATGAAGGAAACTGGACCATTTCCTTACACCACACACAAAAATAGACTCCAAATGGTTGAAAGACCTAAACGTGAGACAGGAGTCCATCGAAATCCTAAAGGAGAACACAGGCAGCAACCTCTTCGACCTCAGCCCCAGCAACTTCTTCTTAGAAACATCGCCAAAGGCAAGGGAAGCAAGGGCAAAAATGAACTATTGGGATTTCATCAAGATCAAAAGCTTCTGCACAGCAAAAGAAATAGTCCACAAAACCAAAAGACAACTGACAGAATGGGAGAAAATATTTGCAAATGACATATCAGATAAAGGGCTAGTATCCAAAATCTATAAAGAACTTATCAAACTCAACACCCAAAGAACAAATAATCCAATCAAGAAATGGGCAGAAGACATGAACAGACATTTTTCCAAAGAAGACATCCAAATGGCCAACAGACACATGAAAAAGTGCTCAACATCGCTCGGCATCAGGGAAATCCAAATCAAAACCTCAATGAGATACCACCTCACACCAGTCAGAATGGCTAAAATTAACAAGTCAGGAAACGACAGATGTTGGCAGGGATGCGGAGAAAGGGGAACCCTCCTACACTGTTGGTGGGAATGCAAGCTGGTGCAACCCCTCTGGAAAACAGTATGGAGGTTCCTCAAACAGTTGAAAATAGAGCTACCATACGATCCAGCAATTGCACTACTGGATATTTACCCCAAAGATACAAATGTAGGGATCCGAAGGGGTACGTGCACCCCAATGTTTATAGCAGCAATGTCCACAATAGCCAAACTGTGGAAAGAGCCAAGATGTCCATCGACAGATGAATGGATAAAGAAGATGTGGTATATATACCAATGGAATAGTGTGCAGCCATCAAAAGGAATGAGATCTTGCCATTTGCAACGACGTGGATGGAACTGGAGGGTGTTATGCTGAGTGAAATAAGTCAATCAGAGAAAGACATGTATCATATGACCTCACTGATATGAGAAATTTTTAACCTCAGGAAACAAACTAAGTGTTGCTGGAGTGGTGGGGGGTGGGACAGATGGGGTGATAGACATGGGGGAGGGTATGTGCTATGGTGAGCGCTGTGAATTGTGCAAGACTGTTGAATCACAGATCTGTACTTCTGAAACAAATAATGCAATATATGTTAAGAAAAAAAAAGAAGAAGAAGATAGCAGGAGGGGAAGAATGAAGGGGAGTAAGTCGGAGGGGGAGACGAACCATGAGAGACTATGGACTCTGAAAAACAAACTGAGGGTTCTAGAGGGGAGGGGGGTGGGGGGATGGGTTAGCCTGGTGATGGGTATTAAAGAGGGCACGTTCTGCCTGGAGCACTGGGTGTTATGCACAAACAATGAATCATGGAACACTACATCAAAAACTAATGATGTAATGTATGATGATTAACATAAGAATAAAAAATTTTTAAAAAATAATGAAAAGTTATTATAATGATAATAAAAATAAAGTGATAGGACAAAGATAAGTGGAATCAAGCTTTAAGCCTTCTCAGAAATGGGGACATTCCTATAAAGTTTTCAGAACACTGAGGAATTGTTCATAGTGACTGAATCCTGGAGAGCACCACTCTTACTCACCTCCTAATAAGTTGAAAGGAATACTGAGCGAAAAGAGAGCACATAGCATCAATTTTTTCTGTCCTCTACTTGGGAGAGGTTGAAACATCTATTTTTTAAATCATTTCTTTTTTTTTTTTTTTTAAGACAAATTTTTACCAGCCTAAAGTCCTGGACTTAACAGTGGCTAATCAACCTATTGCCAGCCCTGTTCAAGTCACAGAAGGTTACACAACAGGAGAAGCCAGATAAACACCCCACTTTCGAATAAAGAGATCACTTCTCTTAGTTAAGAGTAGGAAGCAAACCCAAGCTGTAACTTCAAAAAATGGAGTTTAACAGCTGCATATTTTAAATTTGAAAATGATAATCAACTGCGAAAAGAAAAGAAAAAAATAGCCTAAAAATGTCTTTTCAGGGGAAACCTCCTACACTGTTGGTGGGAATGCAAGCTGGTGCAGCCACTCTGGAAAACAGTACGGAGGTTCCTCAAAAAGTTGAAAATAGAGCTACCATACGACCCAGCAATTGCACTTACTGGGTATTTACCCCGAAGATACAAATGTAGTGATCCGAAGGGGTATGTGCACCCCAGATGTTTATAGCAGCAATGTCCACAATAGCCAAACTGTGGAAAGAGCCAAGATGTCCATTGACAGATGAATGGATAAAGAAGATGTGGTATACACACACACACACACACACACAGGAATATTATGCAGCCATCAAAAGGAATGAAATCTTGCCATTTGCAACGATGTGGATGGAACTGGAGGGTGTTATGCTAAGCGAAATACGTCAATCAGAGAAAGACATGTATCATATGATCTCACTGTTATGAGGAATTCTTAATCTCAGGAAACAGGGTTGCTGGAGTGGTGGGGGTTGGGAGGGAAGGGGTGGCTGGGTGATAGACATTGGGGAGGGTATGTGCTATGGTTGAGTGCTGTGAATTGAGTAAGACTAATGAATCACAGACCTGTACCTCTGAAACAAATAATACATTATATGTTAAAAAAAAAAAAAGATAGCAGGAAGGGAAAAATGAAGGGGGGGAAATCAGAGGGGGAGACAAACCATGACAGACTGTGGACTCTGAGAAACAAACTGAGGGTTCTAGAGGGGAGGGGGTGGGGGGATGGGTTAGCCTGGTGATAGGTATTAAGGAGGGCACGTACTGCATGGAGCACTGCGTATTATACGCAAACAATGAATCATGGAACACTACATCAAAAACTAATGATGTAATGTATGGTGATTAACATAACATAATAAAATAAAAAAAAATCTTTTCACATTTTCTTCTTAGTCTTTCTACCTCCTTCAAAACATAACCCCTCCTAAAACTGTATGTATTCCCCATGACTCCCAGTACAACAGACATACTTATTCCTTATACCAGAAACTACTAGGATTACCTGTGTGGTCCCAGAGGATCTCTGCCTCTGTCACCAAAGATGCAGGCAAAGAAAAAAGATATATGCAAACATCCTCCCGCCTTTGCTGCCAGGACCTGATCATACAATTAGTAGACTGGACTTCTGAAGAAGTATGTGACCTTCAACGAATTCCTTCACTTTGCTGGGCCTTGTTTTCTTCATTAGAAATTGTGCCTGCCTCACTGGGTGATGTAAGGAGTATATGCTTTAATATTCATAACGTGTTTAGAAACATGTCTGGCACACACAGTAAGCACTACATCGGTATTTGCTGCACACCACTGGCACAAGGTTGATACAAGGCAAGAGGCAAAGGTTGCAGCTAAAACTGGAGCTTAAAGGTGAAATTCAAAAACAAGTTCTTCAGCTATTTCTTATAATCACAATTTGAAAAAAGCTTTCCAAATTCATGCCAGGGTTGAGGAGGAGCATATGGTCAGGTATTTGGGAGACCTGGGCTCTGGCTGTACCTTACGGCTAAACAGCTATGGGATATTAGGCAAGCAAGACTCTGGGCACTGGGACCTCACATATACCATGGAGGAGCTTGTTCAAGGCCCCTTTCTGCTTTACTAGTCTACCAGTGAGTGACCTGAGGCAAGGAATATCATCACTGCCAGAGGCTAGCACTAAAACCTGCAAGCTAGGTGCAAATCGCTTTGTACATGCAAATTGGAAACTACACAGCCAGCCTTCAATTATTTAGGAGTTGATGCTCTCATACCTTGCTTTTTTCTATTCCTGGGCTATTTGCATCTTGACTATTCACTGTTCATTACCACCCTTACCAGAGGTGAACATAAAGGATAAAAATAAGGTGGAACAAATCAATCAAGGTTTACCCTAATAGTTTTACCCAAAGTGCTTGTATTTGTTTAAGAGGAAATCCTGGAGCATGTTTGTTGCTCTTATTAATAAACAGTTTTATTTTAAATAATTTTAGACTTACAGGAAAAAGTCGAGGAAAAATAGTACAAGTTCCTGTATACTCTTCACCTATATAACATCTTCTACAACCACAGTACAATTATCAAAACCAGGAAGCTAACACTGATATAATACTGTTAACTAGTTAACCTACAGGTTTTATTCAAATTTTGCCAGTTTTTCCATAAATGTCCCTTTTCTCTTCCCGGCACCAGCTGGGATTCTACATTGCTTTTAGTCATTGTATCTCATTGTCTCCTCTCATTGGTGAGAACTCCTCAATCTCTTGTGACCGTGACACTTTTAAAGTTGTACTGTTATTTCCTGGAATATTTTTCAGTTTGGTTTGTCTGATGTTTCCTCATGGAGACATGTGCTTTTGTTAAGAATACCACAGAAGTGACGTTTGTGCACTTCTCAGCACCTCATATCAGAGGTATATGATGTTAATATGTCTTATTACAAGTGATGTTGATAATGATCATTTGGTTAAGGTGTGTCTACCAGTTTCCTCTGCTGTTAAATAGTATTTTTCTCTTTAGAGTTAATAAACATATTGGGGGATACTTTAAGACTATGCAAATATCCTGTTTCTCAAATTTTCCCCTACCAGTGTTGGCATCCAGTGATAGAGCTCACCTATAGTAATTATTATTGTGGTGTTTGCCTAATGGTGATTTTGCATATCCCTCATTCCTTCTACATTTATTAATGGATTTTTACTGAAAGGAAGTCTGTCCCTTCTCACCCATTTATTTATTCAATTAATTTACTTAGATCAATATGGATTCGTGGGTATTTATTCAATTCTATGGGTTATAATACAGTACTATCATTATTTATTTTGTTGCTCAAAATTGTTCCAGCTTTGGCTGTTGGGAGCTCCTTGTAGATGGGTTCTGTCTTTTGAATATGCTTTCAGGCTTTGTGGCACACAGTCAGATGCTCCAGGCTCATCTCATGTTTTCCTGCCTTTGGTCTAGAATCAACGACTTCTCCAAGGAGCTTTGGTTCCCTTTTAAGTTGTTCCAAGTTATAAAAATTTATATATTTCTTGTCTTGTAAAAGGAGCTATTACTGTTTATTTTTGATGTAAAAATCCCTTGCATTCGGATGTACTTTGAATCTTAAGAAATGCTTCTTTAGACACAGGACAATACTTTTGATAAAGGAAGGAAAGCAGAACATAAAGCTACTTTTAAAGATAAGCACGCATTATCTATATAATTAGGCGTGTTCCTTTTATTAGAGATGATAATTACAAACCAAAACCTGGACACCAGGAATGCTCACTCTGCTGTATGTCTTCAATTCTAGGCCCTCTCAGCAGACAGAGCAAGGAAATGTGATGTATACTAACCGTGCACACATAGGCACACACACACATGCATCTATTTTATTTTTGCATCTGTATATCTGTATATACATCTATATACAGATAAAACCATGAGTTCATATACTACTTGTGATTTCAGTCCAACCACAGGGTTCTCCCTTCCATAATTTAACTTCTTTGTTTAATTTTAGTATACACAGAGCAGTTGAAGAATTGATAACCCACACCACCTCTTTGAGAGACAGATTCACTAATTTGAGTACCACATTTGTGTACAGTTTTTTGTCCTTAGTCTCACAATTTCTAATCAAAATACTGTTTTTAAAAATTATTCAGGTTAGTGTGCTTTTCTTTCCCACTCTCTTCAGTGTGAATATATTATTAATTCACAATAGAGTTAGGCTTATCTGTTACATTTTGTTTGTTATTTTTTAAAGATTTTATTTATTTCAGAGAGAGAGAGAGCGAGCGTGAGCAAGCATGAGTGGGGCGGTGAGGACAGAGGGAGAAGCGGGCTCCCCGCCGAGCGGGGAGCCCGACGCGGGGCTCGATCCCAGGACCCTGGGAGCATGACCTGAGCCGAAGGCAGACGCCTAACGGACTGAGCCACCCAGGCGCCCCTTATCTGTTACATTGTGTATTACATTTTGGGTTCTCCCACAGCCTGGTTTTATTTACCTATTTTCAGAGAAGAAAGATGAAAAAGATTATGATGATTCCAGGAATCAAATAATACTTAAAAAAAGGTTCTTAGAATTGTTCCCTCCTCTCCCCTGCTATCTTAGTCCCATGTCCGCCTTTCCTTGCCACTTACCATTACTTCCGCCTTTACCATTCACTCCCATAGGGAACTAATCTCTTTAGTTTTTTATTTATCCTTCCTGTTTTCTTAGGCACAAATGAGCAGACAGAATTATATTTTCTTATACTCCTTCCTTCTTACATGAGGGAAGATTACTGTAATACTATACTGCATTTTACTTTTCCTTAACAGTGCAATACTGTTCAACATATTTTTTTTTAAAGATTTTATTTATTTATTTGAGAGAGAGAGAGAGAGAGAGAAACAGCATGAGAGGGGAAAGGGTCAGAGGGAGAAGCAGGCTCCCCGCTGAGCTGGGAGCCCGATGCGGGACTCGATCCCAGGACTCCGGGATCATGACCTGAGCCGAAGGCAGTCGCTTAACCAACTGAGCCACCCAGGCGCCCTGTTCAACATATTTTGAAGTTAAGTTCTCATATGGAATCAGGAGAGAGATTCTGAAACTGAGGGAAGATATGATAAATGATGACACTGGCAAAACCTCCATGGAAACAGTAAGGAACAGTCACAATAATTCATTTATACACTTGATTCAAGAAATACTTTTCAAGCATACACTATATTCCAGGAACTACTAACAAGTTTCAACATCTTTAACCTTAAAGAACTTACAGTCTAGAGGTGAAAGTTGAGAATAAAAAGGAATTCTAATACACTGGGGTGAGTGCTATCATATGGTAAGCCATAGGCCTACATAGGAGAAACATAAAACCTTGATTTGGTGAGTAGGAGGAAGGAAGTGGGGATGTCAGCGGGAGCTTCTGGAAGAGATATCATGCAAGCCGAGATACGAAGGTCAGTTAGGAACTGGCTAGACAAAAGTGGTAAGGTAGGAAGAGGTAATCACTCCAAAGAGGGAGCCATATGCAAATGTTTATAGTAAAGAGAAAAGGCAGCTTGCTGCTGCTCTCATGGAGTAGGAAGCAAAACTAGAAAAGAAGGCAATATGAGATCATGAGATGATGTAGGGCCTGCTACCATGGTGAGGAATTTGGACTTAATCCTGGAAACAATGGTTGCTGCTGAAGTTAAGATTTAAGTCAAGGGGGTTCTTCCTACATGTTCCGAAATGTAGAGAATGTATTGAAGAAGAAAGACTAGCAAAAAAAGAGAAGAGGCTGCTGCAACAAAGCAAATGTGGCAAGAGCAGTAGCCCAGAACAAGCTAGAGGCAGTGAGGACAGAGAGCAAAGACCTGAGACAAGAGATTTTATGCATGAATGTGACTAGCTCAGGCACCTAAACAGGGGACAGTACTAACCTGAGATATGAAGTACAAAGGGAAGAGGGCTTGGGGTAGGGTGGGATGTGGACAGCGATGGCTTCAGTTTCTGAAAATGTGAGCTTAAGATGCATACGTCACATTCAAGTGGAGCAGGCCAACAAGTGGCTGGATATATGGAGCTAGAGCTTGGGAAAGAGGCGGTGAGGATACAAATCTGAAGTCATTAGTATATAGAAAGACTAATGACAGAAATTAAAATCAGCCAGGAAGAAAGAAGAGAGCCAAGGACAGAACCTGAGTGAGTATCAACTTTTCAGGCTAGGAAGAGGAAGAGAGGCCCAGAAAGGAGGCTGAGAAGGAGCAGCCAACGAGATGAGACAACCAGGAGAGAACAGGATCACAGAATCAGGGGAGGATCACTTTAACCAGGAAGGAATGGTCAGTGGCACCAAATGCTGCTCAAGGTCCAGAAAGTTAACAAGAGACGGTTTCAGAAAAGTTTGACTTTGAAAGAAAAAGAAATGTCAACAGCTATCTAGAGTCCTGGGATCCAAGAAAACATGTGTAATATTAAATGTACATACTTAGAAGAAGGGAGAGACTCTGCTGAGTTTGAATGCTGCTGGGAAAATGAATGAATTGATATATTTTCAGGTTCAATAAAGAACACTGCATCATCAGATGGAAAGAAAGGCATAAAGATAGGTCTCACGTAGGCTCACCCTAAGTACTTAATAGAGAACTGACTGCATCTGATTTCGGGATCCCTTAAGTAACACACATCTAATTAAATCTACTTCACTATGACATCAGGCTTCCATTCTGAAGGGGAACAGAATCTGAGTACGATTCCTGCTTCTTTTTCCTTATATGGTCCTCACTATCCCACTGAACCACCTGGAAGGAACATATGATCTGGGGAGATTTAGATCCTCATATGGTTATTTTCTTATGTTCTTGAATCGTAGCTGTTCATACTCCTAACATAAAGGGTCTAATATTTGTTCTTATAATTTTCTTTGGGAAAATGTGTCTCTAATTTGTCAACGTACATTCTTCTTCAATGAAATTTTAAACCAATTTAGAATCTTTCATTTGAAAGCTTTGTCTTTATATTAATAACATATGTATTTTACAACTTTTTGGCAAAAATGTACTCCATATATATAGTAATGACTCACTAATTCACCTTGTTAAAAAAGAAAAAGATAGCACTCTGATAATAACCAGAGCTATAAAAATAGCAAACAAGGGTTTAAATTTGAAAGGCACTAATTCTTTTCTCTCTACCTTCCAAATCATACATACTACTTTGAAACAAACAAACAAACAAAAAAAAAACCAGGGCAAGTCCTCTTTAATTCTTAGATCAGAAGGTCCTTATTAGAAATGCTCGGTTCAGGGCTCCTGGGTGGCTCAGTCGTTAAGCATCTGCCTTTCGCTCGGGTTATGATCCCAGGGTCCTAGGATGGAGCCCCATATCGGGCTCCCTGCTCCGCAGGAAGCCTGCTTCTCCCTCTCCCACTCCCCCTGCTTGTGTTCCCTCTCTCACAGCCTCTCTCTCTCTCCGTCAAATAAATAAATAAATAAAATCTTTAAAAAAAGAATGCTTGGTTCTTGGGGCAACTGGGTGGCTCAGTCAGTTAAGCATCTGACTCTTGATTTCACGTCAGGTCATGATCTCAGGGTTGTGAGAACAAGCCCCGCTGGGGGGGGGGGGGAGGGCGTTCCACACTGCACGTGGAGCCTGCTTAAGATTCTCTCTCTCTGTCCTTCCCACCCCTACTTGCACACATGTGCACACTCTCTCTCTCAAAAACAAAAAAGAAAGAAAAAGCAAGCAAGCAAGCAAGAAATGTTTGGTTCTCTTCATTTAATTTTTTTTAAAGGTTTTATTTATTTATTTGACAGACAGAGACAGCGAGAGAGGGAACACAAGCAGGGGAGTGTGAGAGGGAGAAGCAGGCTTCCCACGGAGCAGGGAACCTGATGTGGGGCTCGATCCCAGGACCCTGAGATCATGACCCGAGCCAAAGGCAGATGCTTAACAACTGAGCCACTCAGGTGCCCCAGTTCTCTTCATTTAATGGAAACTTTAAAAAAGCTGAAGTTATTTTCAAAATTTACTCTTCCAGGAAATAACTTACCATGAGAATTTAAAAATATGTATTTCGTAATATGGATAATTTATAATGTAATATATAAATCATATATTTCATAATATGTATAATATATAATATAATCTATATTATAGATGCATGTTCTATATATTATAAATTATAGACATATAGTACAGAGACACACACATACATGTATATTGCAATGTGAGATCTTTCAAAATTAGTAGAAGTACAGGCCTTTTTTTTCAAAAAAAATCACTGCTTATCTGTAGCATTTCTTGATCACCAACCTAACATTATGCCAACATCTTAACAAAAATGAGAACCAAGCTTTCTCATCAGTATATATCAAAATTCTGTTTATATATATGTGAATGTGTGAAGCATAAAGTGGAGTCTGTGACCCATAAGGCAGAAATCAACAGAATCTATATCTAAAGGAAACAAACCTAAATAGACATTAGGAGATAAAATTGGTCCAGATGTTATCTGCAGACCACACTCCCTGTGCTTTTTCCCAACAATAAATAAGTGGTCCAAATCAGATCCTGGGACACAGTCCCTTCCAGTTCCCACCTTGTACCTGTATAAACAAATACTCTGTAGCTGCTGTCTAGGAAGGGTTCTGATTTATTTATAGCTATAGTTTACTGTCATACTTTGCAGATACTTCATCTGGGGAACTGATAGCCTTGATGTTTTGTATTGATCTGGGCTCTGCTTTTGACCCTACATGAATACTGACTGCTCTGCAAGTCTCCACATCAGCCCTGAAGACAGGCTGTTAAAACTTAAGTGATGACATGTGCGGACTTTCTCCTTCGATGGCGAGAGAATACCCACAACCTGGGAGCTTTGAACTAAATACAGAATTTAAAATAATCTCTACTACCTTCATGTGTCAATGAGAAAAACAAAAAAGACAGGGGATCAAGAGAAAGAAGAGAAGAAAATAAACTGTTAAATAACATCCTTCCATTGCGTACAAGGCCAAGTAAGGCAGAAGTCATTAGTTGGCACAGATGCATTTCCTGCCAGCTCACTAGTGTTTTAGTTAGTAAATAGGTATGACTTTATTTCTCTTTAAGTCACATTTTCCTAAACTCTACCAGGCAACTTCGATGACAGGACCAGGCTTCCTCACACCACGTAGGCAAACAGGGTAATGGGTCAAACACGAAGGCTCAAAGTCAGAGGGCTTAGAAAGCGGGGCTTAGGAAGCAAGTCAGTAGCTCCGTGGTGAACCACCTCAAACACAGGCGGGACCAAGGATAAGAGAATTTACTGAGCATCTACACGGAGACAGATTCAAGGTTCAGCTACTGTATGTATGTTTTCTCTTTTCTTGATATTTCAGTACCCTTGTGAATTAGGCATGGGATAAGCATCATTTTAGAAATGACACTGGTGCAAATGATCTACAATGACTAGGTAGAATCTAGATTTAAATAGGTTCATCCAATACCGACCTTTAAGCTACTTCCACTTGCCCACGTAGCCTCATCCATCACACTCTGCAAATATTTCCTTCTGAAGTTATACATATACTGCAGTTTCATAGCCAGGAGATTCTTCAGCGTTAGTTCCAAAAAATTAGTACAAATTATTCTTTACCTCAAAAAGAGAGATTATCTCCCAGCAATGAGTTCAGTTTTTAGAGAAACAGGCTGGATCTGCTTTCAATCTCAAATGCCTGGTAAGGCAACACAGAAATATCTGTGAGATTGTTATTCTCATCATAGAATGAGCACACATTACATTTTCACCTCTTTTCCAGAAGAAATTGATCAGGGCTTTAAAGTAACAGCCAAGAATTTCTTTATGTAATCTTCCATGGCAGTTTTAGAACATCTGACGCAAAAAGGAATAAATCATTTTCCATCATAATAATCATAATAAAACAAAAAATCAACATGAATTGAGTGTTTCCTATGGGGCAGGTCTGGGGCTGTGTTCCTTGCTTTATCTCAATCGGTCCTCACAGTGCTACTATGGCGTCATTTGAGGAGACAGAGAATCAAGAAGGGCTAAGTTACTTACTCAAAAATCACAAGGCCAGTCTAAAAAACAAAACATATGAAGAAACAAAACGAAACAGAAATGGGCTCATGGCAAACTGTTGCTTGCCAGAAGGGAGGAGGGTGGAGAGATGGGAGAAATAGGTGAAGGGGATTAATTGGTACAAACTTCCAGTTATAAAATAAGTCACTTGGGGCGCCTGGCTGGCTCAGTCAGTTAAGCGTCCTACTCTTGGTTTCGGCTCAGGTCATGGTCTCGCTGTCCTGGATCAAGCCCCACATTGGGCTCTGTGCTCAGTGCGGAGTCCGCTTCAGATTCTTTCTCCCTCTCCCTCCCGCTCACTCACCCTCTCAAATGAATAAATAAATTCTTTAAAAAATTAAAAATAAAAAAATAAATCACTAGGATGTAATGTACAGCATAAGAAATACAGTCAGTATATATTATATACTTTCTATGGGGATAGAGGGTAACTAGACCTATCATGGTAAGGATTTTGTTATATATAAAATAACTGAATCACTCTTGTACACCTGAATATACTATTGTTTGTCAATTATAATTCAATTTAAAAAAAGGGAAAAAAAATCACATGGCAAGTAAGTGATAGACTCAAATACAAATCCATGTCGGCCTGCCTCAATATATCATGCTCCAAAAACACAACATATCACCTCCAACTAATTATATGTTGCTTGCCTTATTATATTAAAATGCCTTCCAAAATTAAAATGCAGGAGGTATTATAAGTAAGAGTTACAAATATGATGAGAGAGGAGCATAGCGTGGATAGTGTAAGAATAGACCCCTAGCAGATACGTTACACTATAATGTAACCAAGATGCAAATAAAAAAGATCTCCCTCACCCCTTACCCCCATCTCTCTCTCTCTCCCTCATTTGCCAATAAAACAAAGAGGAGACAGCCTAAAAGAAGACAGTCCTTATCTTTAAAGCAAGACACAGTAGTATAATGAAATACATTTTTTAAATTGATGGAATTCCAGGCAAGATTTTTAAAAAGTCTTTCAAAGCTAAAATGAATAAAGCATAAGTTCCAGTAAGTACTTGGTCTTATTGGCAGCAACATACTGAGACCTGAAGTTTTAACCTAGCTTCCTTCTCAAATACTCCAATCATGCAATAAGGCCCACCGTAAACACTGTTCAAAGAAGCTCTCACTCACATCTCATGACTCATCTCATGCTTTAGCACTGAATGTAGATTGGCACAGATATTATATTGCACTCCTACTCAGACATTCCTTCCCTTCACCATCATTTACAGTATGCAGTGTGGCTAAACTGACCCGTACGTGCAACTCAATAGGCATAGAGGATTGAGTTACTCATACGAGAATCAATTTCACACTAGACTAAAATAAAAAGTTGCTTTTAAAGTGCCAGATAAGAAGCCAAAAATACACACCATTTCTTTGGAGGCAAAGACACCACACTGTCTCCTTTCTAAGATAGAGGGTAGTTGTAAAATGGCCTGTAAAAAAAGTTATTAAAATGCAATTTTCTAATCAATGTCTTGACTTCAGATCAGAATGATGTCAGAAGTGATATTTTTCTGCACAGACTTTACCTCCTGTGTTTGTGGAGACTGTGAATTCTTCTAAAAGTAGTCTTTTTTTTTTTTAAGATTTTATTTATTTATTTGACAGAGAGAGAGACAGCGAGAGCAGGAACACAAGCAGGGGGAGTGGGAGAGGGAGAAGCAGGCTCCCCGCGGAGCAGGGAATCCAATGTGGGACTTGATCCCAGGACCCTGGGATCATGACCTGAGCCGAAGGCAGGCGCAGTGCTTAATAGCTGAGCCACCCAGGTGCCCCTAAAAGTAGTCTTTTAAAAGGATAATAGCCATAGGGTGAGAATGAATTAAAATGAGACAGTTATCACTGATCCTAACTACAAGCCCATTTTTAGATCTCAGGTTTCAGGGGTCTGATCCTGGTTTAAAGTTGAAATGAAATGTATAGATGTTTTAAAATCTGGAAGCCAAAATATAGGCAAGAACCTACATATTATCTTGCAAATTATTTATTTAATTATTGACCCGAAGTTGCCGTTTTGATAATCCAGATGATACACAACACATCTGAAGTACCATTTTGACACTATTTCTGATTTGCACTCATAAGACCCATTGCAGTTGCCTAGGCCTTAGCAAGGTAAGCAAATCAAAAAATACACTCCCTAAAAATAATTACACTGTATTCATGCTCTCCATTGCACCAACATATGTCATCAAAATTGGCATATTTTTGGTTGTATAGAAAATATTAAGAATGTCTCCTCATTTCTATGGCTCCTATCACTAAGTTTCTAAGATATTAGGCTTTTTAAGTTTTTGTATCTTAGATGTTTCAAGTTTAGTTGAGGCTTAAGGGTTGTGCCACACAATGGGGCATGCATTTGATTTAGCAGAAGCCAATTAATTTAATTTAGGGGGAAGATGGCATTCTGTCCTGTCTGCAGAATAAAACTTTAGTCAAATGGTACCTTTCCATAGAAGCAAGAGAAATACATGTTTCATTTCCTTTTGATTAGTTATAGTTAATTTTAAATAGCTGTAGGTGACAGATATGCACATTTAACAAGAAATCCCTCCTTAAGGCATCCTCCAAACGTGCTTACTAATGTTTGTTATCCTCTGTTGCATACTACAGAGACCTAATATTCAGTCCACTAGCCATGTAGCGGCTAGCTATCTTCCTTTGATTTTCAAGGATAATTTAAGGGCTAACTAGATGTTCCTTAAAATGCCCTGTACTGCACTGCTATATAGAAGACAGAGTATCATCAATAAAATCTTCAATGCAGAGAATAAAACATAATGCTACTTATATTCCTAACTGAATTTGATGTTACTCTGAAGTTACACTAATTTCAGTAGCAATTCCACTTACAGTCAAAGATTATTTCTGAAGGGTCAGACTATGTAGAATTATTAAGGGATCAAATTAATAACACCTATCTTTCCACAAAGTATAGGCAGCTGCTGTTAACATGTCTATGAGGAGTTCCTGGATTAACAGCATAGGTTATGTAGCCATCAACAGAAAATCTTGTCATGTTTATTTTACAAATTTGAGTCACTGTTCTTATTCTGGAACTTTATGCTTGTTGTTGTTGTTGTTTTTTATTTTGCTAAGGAATTTTACCATGATATTTTCCTATCTGAGGATCACAAATTAAAGCACTTTTTTCTTCATACTCGATCACATCTGTGTTTTCTTCCTGCTGTGCTTCCTTTTCTCTCCTACTTTTTAATTCAACTAAATCCTCATTCACACCTCTCATTATCTTCTTTCTAATTTTTAGGGAGAAATTTCTATTTTTTTTAAGTTTTCTTTAAGTCATTTCTACACCCCATGTGGGGCTCGAACTCACGACCCCAAGATCGAGAGTTGCACGCTTTTCCGAACGAGCCAGCCAGATTGCCCTGAGAAATTCCTATTTTTAAGGGGGTAAACACAGTTGTATTTTTATTTTCCAGCTCATCTTCCTTTTCATATTATTCCCAAGTCCTTATCTCAGATTCCCAAAAAGATCAGTGTTCCATGAGCTGGGGAATTTGCAGCTTCTGCCAACCCTACCAGCTATTGCCTCTAGGATCTGGGAAAGGCAAGAGGAAAAGAGAATACCGTTCCCTTTCCTTCTCCCTCCATCCCCTGAGCTACCTGGCAGGGTAGTGAGTACACCTAGGAGCCAGAAACACTGTAGTTGTGGCTGCATGGCACTTACATATGAAGAAGCAAGAAATGAACAGGAGAAACATTTCACCCTGAAGCATGGGAAATAAGGGCAGCGAGGGTACTGGACAACGGTAGTAGATCACTTGGAAAGAGGAAGAACTCTACAACTCTAAAGCGCTTGACAACAGTGTCCATCGATTCTTTTTCAGTGTGTTATGTGGCTTACTAAGATTATACAGATTGGCAGATTGAAAAGATAACTGCAGGATTAAATGACAGACGACAGAACTGAAATGCACGGTCCCTGATATCTGCTGCAGTAAGAGCAATGAAGGTGCTTTAAAAGGAAGAGTTTCCAAGAAATGGCAAAAGGAGAAAATGGGAGAACTGGGTCCATTTAACACCAGAAAGAGAAAGCTGCCTGGAGGAAGTTCGGCATCTTCATTTAAAAACAGGGTAATATATGGTGATTAACATAACAATAAAAAATTTAAAAAAAACAAACAAACAGGGTAGGTGGGTGCTGCTGAGTTATTTGTTTTTTATTTCCACCACAGCCAAGATGAAAGGAAATGAGTTTAAATTGCAACAGGAGGGATTAAAGTTAGACATTAAGGGAAAAAACCTTCCTGATGAGAAGGCTGGTGGGATAATGGAACACATAATTGAGACGGCTGTGTAAGCCTCTATCCCTGGAGATGCTTAAGACTAAACATCTATCTTTCTGGGGGTCATCTTAGACAGAGAACGGCCTAGAGTATTAGAATGGAGACTTGTAGATTTATCCTCCAGTCCTAAAACGCGATTGTGTTTCTGTAATGAGAGAGGCTGTTCAGTGGTGCAGGCGTCCACTGAAGTGACAGTGACCAGGGACAGGAAGCAAGCAGCAGTGCTCTTCTTTTGACCTTGCTTTGATCAAAGCAATTCTCAGAGCACCCAAACCAAAGCCTACACCCAGGTGTGGCTAATCTCATAATAGTTCATGAATGAGTCTCGTGGATTTCACAGGGTACAGCAAGTTTGGACCATGTTCCTTCATTAAGTAAAGGGATTGTAAAAATGTCTTCATTTAGAAAGGGAAGCAAATTGTTTGTAATGCAATGAGGGGACTGAAGTTTGCTTATCTCGTTACTACCAATAATCCAGTATGAGATCTAGACTGATTTGGAGAGGAGCCAGCTGTTCTCTATCATTTCAGGGCCAGAAAAGAGCTCTATTGCAATGGATCCGATCCATCCAGCACAGAAAGCCTACTGTGTGCAGACTCTGTGCTAAAAGCCAGGAGTACCAAGAGCACAAACAAAACCTCTATCCTCAAGGAGCCCACAGCAGGGTTAGGGTAGGGCATATTGATTTCTATTATAATACACGGCAATCCCATCTAGGGTACGCAAGCACAAATGGGGATGAAGCCATGACCCAGGCAGAAACGGGCACCAGGGAGTGTGGGGAGAGGCAAGAATGGTCTCAGAAAATATCTGAGTTGCAAAAGACGGCCGAAGTCAGCTGGCTGGAGTAGGCAAGACGGGAATCCGAGGTAGAGGAGCTACATGCCTGGGGACGAGGGAGACCCAAGGACAGGAGAGAACATGCTTCTTCCTGGGAGCTGCAGATAGGTCAGAACGGTAGCTGCACACACTGCTAGTGGCAAGTGCAAGAGAAGGGGCTGGACACACACAAGCCAGATCACGAAGGGACTCATGAGCCATGGCAGATAACTGGGAGTTTATTGTGAAGGCAGTCAGGACTTCAAACTCTAGAGGGATAGGATCGGATCACGTGCATCTACACAGGTTGCACAAGATAAGTAAACTCAGCTAGCAGCATAGTGGGCTGAGATTCCTCAGTACTGTATAGTGGCTGGGTCAGGTGAGCATTCAGATAATTATCAGGCTGGCAGACTCAAACGCCCAAGCCACAGTCCTATTTTTATTGGGTTAAGTTGCTGTCTAAAGCTGCAGTAGGGCAAGCCTGCTCACTCATCCTGCTTCTACACCCAATAGTTAATGATGAGGTCATAAAACTGTGGGTAACTCTTGGCATTTATTTCTTAAAGAAAAAACAAACAAACAAACTCATGGTTGGCTAGCTCCATTCTTAAAGAGCAGCTTATACCACTTATACCCTCCTGACACCAGGAATTAAAAAAAGAAAATGTCGAGAGTTACAGAATTCTACTTTATCATTGTTAAATATCTTGTGGTTTTAGAGCAATTATCATTGTGTTTTACCCATCAGCTATGCAATGTTTATTCCTGGTCTCCTACAGACACAAAAATGTTTAGGAAATCAACTACGAAGATAAGTGTGGTCATTGGGGACAATTCTCTTGCTGACGATCATTTTCACCAAAAGCAGGGAACAGGGTTATGAATCATCTGTGACCACTTACGTTTAAGCTGAGTACATTAAAATTTAATGGTTTTGACACAAGAAGCCAGTCATAAGTCTGCACATCAAGGCACTAATGTGTTAGGCCTAATTGTACTTAGATGAAGTAAGTCAGGAACGCATGGTAGCCAACTATATTTTGTTGTAAAATGAAAATTACAAATCTCTAATCACAAGTGAGGAGTCTTTTTTTACAATTTATTATTCATGATTTCATTCACTTTAAATTATTCATTTTCTCAAATGTTATTGCTACAGCCTTTTAAACTTTCCTACTCCTCCACTCTCAAGTGATAAATACCTGAGAACTTAGTGGTCTCAGGCCTCTGAATACAATAAAGTGCTTTTTCAACAGGCTGCTGACTTCTCACAATTATTCCAGTTTATGAATGCAGGTTGGCTCTTCAAGGTTAGGACTGCCACCTTTCATTTGGTCTAAGAGATAATAGGTTTATAAAAAATGTCCTATTCCAAGAATGGTCATTCTTAATAAAGCCTAAACTTTGAACAAGGCCTCCTCTATGCCACAGAACCATGTGCAGCTTTGTTTCATACTGAAACCCTCTCCTGGGTTGAGAAAGAGGACATGCTTTGCCCAGGACCATCCTTCCTCTGCTGTCATGGTCCATCATCACTGCTTCCCTGGTTAGAGCCTCCTCTAAACAGATCATTAGCCAGACCATGTTGTGCAAAGGGCTGATGCTCCATGCAAAAGGAAAAAAAACGAAATAGGTCAAGTTAATAGAGACTAAGTCTGAGAGTTATTGAAATATATTTTCACAATAAAAATCAAAGTCTGGTATCTTTGAGCATTTTATGCTTTCTCAAATTAAGTGATGCTTCTGGCTAGCACACAGTGTGTTACTACAATAGAGAAACCTTAGATTCAGATATTAAATATGAATTAATGATGATGGCCTTCTAAGTAATTCAAAAAGGTACTCAAATGGAAACTGAGTGCATAATTACTAGACATTCTTGGCAAATGCAAATAAAAAAAAGTAAAAGATCTTCAGATAAGAACTCCAATTAAGCACCTTGGGATTATTGAGAGATAATTTTACAAGTATTCAAGATAGGGTTATTTTGTTGTTGTTGTTTGTTTTTTTTTTGAGTACTAAGTTTTTTACAACACTTCTTTGAAATATTATTATTGGCATTTGTAGGAGACCTGAAGCCAGGGAGAGGAAAGGTAACTGGTCTTGCTATAAAATCCATGCCTAAAATGATAAAGGCTCAGAAAAAGGGGCTTAAGTAAATATTTGCTAAATAATTGATGAGCCAGATAAACACTGGAGGAACAGAAAAGCTTAAGTTTCAATTCCCAGTCCCACATACAACCTTTAGATTAGGCCAGTCTTCTTTTAGACAGGCTTGTATTTCTCATTACTTATTAAAACAAGATTTTGGAATGCCTACTGAAGTCATTCAAATTGCCCTTTTGTACCTTAGGCGGCTAACGTGGCAATATAATTTACAGAGGATACATTATGTTAGACTTTACAAAGGTTCTGTGATGTTCTCAGATGCCCACCAAGGAGTCCAGCAAATTGACACCTCTAAAGTCATTTTCCTGGCATCCTGAGATGAATTTAGTGCCAGGTCTTCAAATGTGAATAGCTCATATGTCATCCCATTATGCCACCTGGCCTCGGACCAGCACACCTTTAAAATAGATTTATTTAGGCTATAAACTTACAGGACAGTGCCTCTGTCTTCAAATATATTACATTTAAACAGCTGGGAAAATAAAATCCTAACTTTCCAAGGCTGAGATCTCTGAGGCCAATTTGAAGTATGAAGAGCACTATCAAATTCCGTTACTGACACAAATTTAGATGATGTTTTATAACATATTAAAGGAAAAAGCTCACAAAAAGCAAATTTTGAGATGGGAAAACTCTTGAGGGTTTACCATCCTTGTGTTTTGCTTGCAGTTAAGTTAAATACTATTCAACATTTTAAGTGGGAGGGGTTTCACGACTTTAATTAGAAAGTAGTTCCAGATAGGGAACATAATCCACTAGTATGTCAGAGTATATAATTCACTTTATGTCAACAAACTCACTCATTCCTATTGCCCTGGAAGACACTTGTTATCTAACAAATCTTTGCAGATTATTAATTAACCCATAAGAAATTAGGCTGTGTCTCAAGAAAATCACCTAGTGACACTGG
The DNA here is from genome assembly GCF_003265705.2 of Callorhinus ursinus. Taxonomy (NCBI): domain Eukaryota; kingdom Metazoa; phylum Chordata; class Mammalia; order Carnivora; family Otariidae; genus Callorhinus; species Callorhinus ursinus. The sequence continues at coordinate 48,184,324 of NW_027397074.1, read as the reverse complement.
GAATCCAAATATGTACTGCCATATAACATCATGCTCTGCCAAGTGTTATCAGTTGTATAAACAAAAAGAGTGATCACATATTTTGTGCCCACGTGGATTTTATGTTCTAACTTAGAATACACATATAGCAATTAGAGAACTAGACAGTGTAACATGAAGTGCCAATGGGAAGTACTGAAAGTACTGAACTCCTTTCTAAGTTGTATTAGCTTAAAGCATATGGACTTGCTAACATTATTTACTCTATAGGAGTTAGAATAATTAGCAAAGAGTAGAATATTCAGGGAAGGCTTCCTGCAGGAAAAGCAGAGATGAGATAAGCCCTCACTTTCAACATGGACAGAACCGAACTCATCATCCACCTCCCTCAAGCTTTGTTCTCTTCCAAAGATGACTTTTCAGTGAATGGCTCATTGGTCAACTGTGACAAGCGATCCAGGAGCCCTTCCCAATAGCTCTCTTTTACACTCAACCCTGATCTCCAATTACCAGATTTATTGATTTTATCTCCTGAAAAATTTACATCTATCTGCTCTTCTTGATCTCTATTGCTACTTCCCAAGACTGAGCCTCTCTCATCTCTTGCCTTCATAGTATTTACCTCACTTTGTAACTGAATATCTGTATAATTATTCCAATTCTAATTGACAAACATAGGCTTCATGATGGTAGAGACCATGTCTATTCTGCTCACCATCAATTCTTCCACTGCCTGAAACAATACCTGGAACATAAGGAAGTAAAGAAATTGGCTAATGGAGCTAAGGTTCAATATAAAGATGAGTGGGAGAAGAAAGAGCAATTATGCCAGATTATGAAGAGCCCAGACCTGAAACAACAAGTTTGGCATTGTTCTAATTAGGAAAAGGGCTGATACCATGTCCGTCTGAAGAAATAACAAGATGAGGAGAAAGTACTGATTTGTTTAATATAGTGCTTCAATTTGCTATTTCTATTAACTAAAAAAGGGGGGGCTAGCAAGATACACATAACTTTATTTCCATTAACAATTAGGAATACTTTATACACATAAAATATATAAAAGAATAAATGCTACAAAAGCTGTTAAGAGCTCAGCAGTAGTATGTCAGCTCCCACCTCTGCCCTCATCTTGCTCCATCTCAGTAGCACGTGACAATGCTGACCTTGGAAACGCTCCCCTCTCTTGGCTTCCACGTGGCTACTTTCTCACAGTTTTCCTGTTACTCATTCTTTGGCTGCTTCTCCTCAATTTCTGATGTTGGTTGTTGCCCTTCTTCCCAAACTCTAGATGCTGGAAGGCCTCAAAGTTTAGCTTAGGCCCCTCTTCTCTTTTCTCTTTCCACATAACTGAGTCCATTCAGCTTTAAATACCACACAGAGGCTCTGTCCCCCGACTGTCTCTCTGCACCTCCGGCTTTTCCCCTGAGCTCCAGACACCCTGACATCCAAAAATGGGTGCCCACACAGCCTCTCAAGTGGAACAGATCCAAACAGATCTTTTATTCTGCCCCCCACATAACCCACAGGCCCACACACACTGTTCTTCCCTCAGACTTTCCCATCCGCCACTGACCACCTCATTACTAAAACCAGCATTCCAGGAGTCCTCTGCTTCCTCGCTCATCTCACCGCTTACATGCGATCCATCACCATGTGTGCTAGCCTCTAAAATATGCCCTAGCGCTCTCTAATTCTGTCTCTATGGCCACAACCCCAGTCATCGTTGTCTATTGCCTACACTTCTACAATAGTCTTGCTAGCTCTCCCCCATTTCCACTCCAGCTGTTTTCCAAATCATTCCCTAACAGTAGCCATAGTAATTCTTAAAAACACAGACCAGATCACATAATTTCCCTCTTTAAAACCACTCGATGGCTTCCCACTACTCATAGGATACCATCTAAACTCCTCACTATGGAATGTAAGGAATACATGACTTGGCTCTCCCTGCCACTCTTCCTCATTAGGATCGAGCCAGGGAGGTCATGTGTCTTTTAAATACACCAAGCCCTTTCTTCCCTCCAGGACTTTAAATTCTTTTATTTCTAGTTTTATTAAGGTATAATTGACAAATAAAATTGCAATTGAAGTGTGCAATGTGATGATTTGTTATACGTATACATTATGAAATGATTCCCCCATTGAGTTAATTAATATACGCATCACCTCACACATTTACCTTTATGTGTGTGTGTGTGTGTGTGTGTGTGTGTGTGTGTGAGAGAGAGAGAGAGAGAGAGAGAGAAAACATCTAAGTTCCAATTTCTCAGCAAATCCAGACCTTTAAAAATTCTATTCTACCAGCTCAGAGTGCTATGCCCCTGGTTCCTCATTTTGTCATCCTTCTGCTCACAGAGTCCTTCCCCAATAACCCTGTCTACACTAGCCTCCACCCCGAACTCTCTCAACTCCCTGTTTGTTTCAATGAACATAATATCACCCCCAACTCTTGTTTAGCTGTACAGTGGTTATTATCTGGCTTCCCCACTAGAATATAAGCTTCAGGAAGGTAGGAATGCTGTCTTTCCTCTTAATCAGCATATCCCAATGCCCACCATAGTGCCTGGAACATGGTGGTATTTTTTAAAATATCCGTTAAATGAACAAAAAATAGTCCTATTTCATGAATAAAAACTCCTTTCCCCCTTTTAAGAACTTATGTGTGTCCATTATGCTCCTAATATTATTCCCTGGGCCAAAAGATGAATTGTTTATACATGGTGCTATTTAGCTTCAACCCAAATTTATATTTAAGAGAGCACAGTATAATGTGTATGGTTTACAAGTCTGAAGGGGAAGAAAGAGAAGACAGTTAATATAATGAAACAAAGGAGAACTGAGCAAAGTTAAGAAATGGGAAGGTGGCAGCAGAAACAAAAGGGCAGACAGTTCAACTGAGACGACTATGAGGCTACAAGGTCCCTGAGGAAACAGGAAAACAGAAGAGGATACAATTCATCCCTCAACTGTCTCTGGGATACCCACTGCATGGCAGGCACTGAGCTGAGTATACGGTAGTAAATAACATAGACATGGTCCCTCCCCTCATGAAACTGATAGTACAGTGAGATAAATATTAAATAAATACACAATGAAGGTATAATTCAAGAAATTATAATTAATTAATATAAATTATATTAATTATAAATTTATAATTAATTATAAATAATTAAAAATTATATTAATTATAAATAATTAATTAATATAAATAATAATACAATTATAATTAAACAGCCTCTCAAGAAAAATCTGAGAGGCCATGAGCAAGAATGATAAGGGTCACAGAAGACCTCTCATGGGAAAGTGATCTATAACTTGGGATAAATTAGCTGGTGAGCACGTAGATCTGTGGCAGGGGGTAATTTCTGGGGGGTGGATAAAGGACCGTATTTGAGGCAAAGAGAAGAGCATATGCAAAGACCAGAGGCAGGAAAAATCTTGATGTGTGGAACTGAAGGGAGACTTATATGCCAAAGGAAGAGAGGGTAAGAGGAACTGTGGGGAAACTCCTGGCAGAGAAATGGATGGAGGGAGAGAGGAAGCAGAGTCCTGCAGGGCAAGGTGACAAGTCTGAGTTTCATCCTAAGAACAAGTATGTCTTCTGAGAAAGAACAGAAAGACAAAAGATGAATAAAATTGCAAAAATTTTAAATAAACCAAGGGGAAATAGAGTTTGCTTTGGATAGCCTCAATCTTCACAGTAGAGGAGGAATGATGGCTTCTGTACAGTTTGGAAGAGAAGAGGAAGGAGCTTGAGCAAAATCACAAGAATTAACTTCTGCTGGGAATGAGATAGAAAATCAAACAAAAACAAGCAAATAGAACTCTGATTAGCAGAGGAAGGCCCAGGTGAAATCACACAGCATGAGAGGAAAAGAAGCAGTTGGGTCAGTTTTATGATTAATTTTAGCAATAATTTCTGGTCCCAGAGTAGATCCAAGAAAAGCCAAAGATGTACTCAGGACTGGAGACTGACAAGGGATCTGGGATAGAAATTCATGAAGTTCCATAAGGCAGAGCAAAAAAGGGCTAGTGAGAGGCAGACAGAGGTGGAGTAGGTACGTTGGAAAGTGGGGTTGGAAGGAGGAGTAGAGAACTGGGTGATAGGAAACTGGGAAAGAGAGGAGATAATGTTCAGGTGAATGATTCAATTCAACTCATATTCACAAGGATATGTTGAGCATCTTCTGCATTCCAATTATATTAGATTCTAGGGATGAATTCTAGCAAAATGAATGACGGTCTCTGCCCTCAGAGATGTCATAGTCTCATAAGCTGATGTCAACAGAGAGTAAACATCTAATAATGACTGATGGTATAACACAGAAATAAGAATAAACTCAAAATAAAAATAAGATGAAAATAATATGAAAACTGTATGATACAAAATGTTCTAATGATCACTATAAATATTTAGAAAATTTACCTATTAGGAAAACTTCTCAAGAATTACTTTGGTTTCTCTTCTAAAAATTGAAACACATTCTTTCATCAGAAAGCTTTAGGGCGCCGCCCTGCATCGGGCTCCCTGCTCAGCGGGAAGCCTGCTTCTCCTTCTCCCACTCCCCCTGCTTGTGTTCCCTCTTTCACTGTCTCTCTCTCTGTCAAATAAATAAATAAAAATAAATAAATAAATAAATAAATAAATTTAAAAAAAAGCTTTAGGGGCACTTGGGTGGCTCAGTTGGTTGAGCAGCTGGCTCTTAATTTTGGCTCAGGTCATGGGATCGAGCCCCACATTGGGCTCCACGCTGGGTGGAGTCTGCTTGAGATTCTCTCTCCCTCTCCCTCGGCCCGTCCCCTGCTTGTGCTCTCTGTCTCTCTCTCACTCTCAAATAAATCAACAAATCTTTTTTTAAAAAGCTTTAAAAAATATAGCACCCAAATAAAATATTAATAACAAAGTTAACTACAATATTATATAACTAAATGATTATTTTAATGAGTCACAAAAGGTATCTGTCCCAAATAATGAAATATGCCCTCCCCCGATTTCACTAAATGAAGGAAAAGAGAAAGAGGCTTTAGTCATAAGAAAGATGTAGGCACAAATATAATCAGCACTCTTTCCTCTTACCCTGACTTACTTTTTTGCATTGCACTTTCACTATCTGAAATTTGCTTCCCTGTGTATTGACTGTCCCCGACCAGAATGAAAGCTCCAAGAGGGCAGGGGTTGTGTTTGTCTAGTATATCACTATGCCCCTAGTACCCAGAACAGTGCCTGAAACTTAGTAAGTACCCAACAAATTTCACCTTGGAATCTCAATCATGGCTTGGGACATGAGGTGTTTTTCAATGGAAATAATGAAGTGTGAAGTGTAAAATTTATGAATTGTTAAAATGTATAAATTATAAATGATTTTCCACAAGTTAACATGTTAATTTTAAGAAATTAAAATCTGGTGTTTTATCTAATTTTGAAAGATTTTTTATCTCTTAAAAATATGTAAAACATGGAACATCAGGTAACTTACACAGTCATGTACACTGACTAAACATCTCTCTTGACAAGGTATGCTGTATTGAACTTTATTTTTTTCATTGAAACCCACCAGATTTCTATACTGAGCCCTTAATATCTGCCACTGTATTTGCTCATAACCAGAGAGCCAGTAAGCTGGAGCCTTGTATCCCTTGCCATGCTATTCACCAGTACAATGTATTTGCTTCTTGTTTTATGGTTGCAGTTACTTCCAAGTTTATTTTTAACAAATGACAAAAGTATCTTAGAGCAACCAATATGCTAAATAAAAATCATCCTATTGGTATTAACATAAATCATGGCTTCTGAAAGCTAGAGAGTGACATCATTTTATTTTTTGGTAACATTTTCCACATGACACTGGGATATGGCTCTGAAAGCAGACTTGAAAGAAATATAAAAATTCTGGCTAACCAAAATATTTATTTTTAAATAAAAAATTAAACATTTTAAAAACTAAGAGATACTTTTTAAAAAACATAGAGTTTAGACATATGTACAGAGGAATACAACTAAAGGTGTTTTACTTTTTAGAACTGGAGATTTATATGCTCTAAGAACCACCAGAAATGAATCATTTTTCATTTTAATTGTTTAAGAATTACCCACATTATACATAAATCAGAAGGGATTGACTATTCCAATAATTTACTTGAATAAACACATTAAAAATGAGGTTTCTTTAAAGTTTAGTATAAAAAGATTTTTTAAAAGGTTGGCAGCATGGACCTGGCTCCCCTCAGGATGACAATTCAAAGTGAAAGAACACTCTCTTTACTTCCTAGGGCTGTTCAGTGTCATCAGAGTGTTATTCCTATTTTAGGGCAGGTGTATTGGCCCAAATTAAAAATGACTAAGACATAGGAATGGGTCAAACTGTATTGTCTGCCCTATCTATTTGTGGATATTCTCATTATGCATATGTTTTAAGTTTTTAAATAAAAATAACATTATATGAAATAAGTCTTAATGACTGTCTCATATAAGTCACTGATGAATTGTTTTTAAGCACTTAACATACTTTATCCAGCCACCCTAAAATCTAAAGAAAAATGAAAAACAATTAATAGAACTTTAATACTATTTATCAATTTACACTGAAAGCAGAGAAATGTATCCTTCTTATTGCTGAAGATGTAATTGCTTGGACAGATAGCTGATACTAGGAGTAAAAGTTGAAGGGAAGAAAACAGGAAGTATGTTTGTTACAATTTTGAGGTGAACCAGTAAAACCTTACTGTTGAAGACAGAGCCACTGCAGTAGCCAAAGCTGATGGGGGGTTAAAAGTTGAGGGGAAGAAAACTGGACAAATTGTTACCAGTTTGTAGTGACTCTATAGAAATCCCTTCATATTAGCAACTGCTGGAATAAATACCAATTTTTCAGCCTCCTATTTGATGATAAAACAACCCCAAATGTGAATAGAATATGTGAGAAAAGGTCTTTTTTATAGAACGCAAAGTCCCAGAAATAATTATCTTCCTGAGGAATGCTCCAGTGTATTGAGATGCTCTTTCTTTTGGCCAACCTCTGCAATTTTTAAAGATGCTGCAAATTACATAGAATTAGGGTTTCTATTGTAATATTTCCTATCAGAAAAGACAGCTCACATTTAGAGCTGGGTGAGGGTAAGAATGGGCATTTTACAGATCCATCCATATGACATGACTAAAGACAGAGGCATAGTGATGTCCTTTAAAAGTTATGTAATTTATTTTTTATTATTTATTTATTTATTTATTTTTAAAGTTATGTAATTTATTACCTTGCTTTCAGGTAGGGTTTCTCCCAAATTATCTTTAAACTGTCGAGTATCCACATTAGTTTAAATATCTGCAAGGAAGGAAATTCCTCGAACTTCCCTGGTATTTGATTCCTGTGTTAACAGCTCTACTTCCAAGAACTGGGCTTTGGTCATCCCACTGTAATTAGTTACCAGCCAGCTTGTCTATCAACAAGTATTTGCTAAGTACACACAGGGAGAGTGTCGTTCTGTTAGGTCTTTGATGGTAGACCTTTCCCTATAGTTACTCCTAATTGCTTCTCCTGTCAAATACAGCTCTAATCCTGGTTCAAATATTCTCCCACTAAATTTCCATTAGTCCCATTATGGACTCCCTATTACAATGGATAAGAAGGAGCAGCCTATTAAAAACTGAATGTTTTCTTTATTTATACAATAAAGTTCGATGTTCAAAACAATTTTGAAATAGTATGTTGTTTCAAATCCAGGAGGTGTTATCTCAAAATTTCAAGTGAGGAAACTATGGCCTCAGAAGAGTAAGTATCTGCACAATTACTAAATGGCTGACTTGTCCTTCCCAGAGTGGCTCATGCAAATCAACTTTAATTTGCCACCTCACCATTCACCCCTTCCTGCTCTCTCACAGATCATTATAAGACTTTACTTTTCCAAAACTCATCATCTGGGTTTCACTAAATTTTCCTTTTTAAAAAATCTCCATATATTCCCAACTTATATCTAGGTCCTCATTTCTTCTCTTCTTAAATACTCTCTTCAGTTTATCTATATTCCAGATTATTCCTCTGCCTCCTCAAAATTTTCCATTTAACATGAATGCTGCACTTTAGCATTCTCATCTTGCCACCAGCCCTTGACCTTCAAACACCTCTAAATATCATTTTTTTAAAGATTTTTTATTTTTTATTAGAGAGAGAGAATAAAAGCAGGGGGAGCAGCTGGCAGTGGGAGAGGGAGAAGCAGGCTCCCCATTCAGCAGGGAGCCTGATGCGGGGCTTGATCTTAGGACCCTGGGATCATGACCTCAGCCAAAGGCAGACGCTTACCCATCTAAGCCACCCAGGTGCCCCTCTAAATATCATTTCTGAACAGAAGGAGAGAAAAGAAATAACCCAGACCATAGCCTACTTCTTCCATCTGCCTTCCTATGTTCCTTCCAGTTACAGAAGGATCTTTGCTTGGGCTTCTTCCATCCTTGATAGTACAGACATTATCTATTCTGGGGATTCCTTACAATTCCCTCCTCAGGGACACCCGGGTGGCTCAGTCGGTTAAGCAGCTGCTTTCGGCTCAGGTCATGATCCCAGGCTCCTTGCTCAGCGGGGAGCCTGCTTCACCCCCCGCCTGCCGCTCCCCCTGCTTGTGCTCTCTCTCTCTCTGACAAATAAATAAAATCTTAAAAAAAATTTTTTAAATTAATAAAAATTTTAAAAAATTCCCTCCTCCCTATAGAATCCCCTTCTTATCCCATATTTCTGGTTCTGCAGCTAAATCCCAAATCTAGTGTTTCCCTCCCTATGCACTCTCTCAGAGGTTTCATCCAATTGCAAATTTTTTTTTTTAGATTGTATTTATTTTTGCAAGAGAGAGAGAGTGCACACACAAACGGGGGGGAGGGCGCAAAGGGAGAAGCAGACTCCCTGCTGAGCAGGGAGCCCGATGCAGGACTCCATTTCAGGACCCTGGGATCATGACCTGAGCCGAAGGTAGACGCTTAACGGACTGCAATTGCAAAGTTTTAATGATGACTCTAAAGCTCAGGATACAAAAATCTACTTTTCAAGCTTCAGTATATCCCTTAAGCTAGAATTCCTCAGATCCAGCTGTTGACACACATCAGCTCTTGGATGTATCTCAAGCTCATCATACTTGAAATGAAGCACATTATCAATAACAAACAAAATTCACTTGCCAACTTAATCAGTTCCATCAATGGCAACTAGAAAACTTGATGGACTATCTGTATTCTTCCCTGTTTGTCATACTTTCCTTTATCCTGCATAACATGCTCAGATTAGTACTTCTAGAACACTGCTTTTTATATCACTTATAGCTTATGAACCCATAATAGCTCCCATTATCATCTGCATTATGCTCAATCTCTTTTATCTAGCTTTTCAAGTTCTTATATCAAGTAGTGTTTACTGATCTACTCAAATAAATTTCTAATCTGAAACTTAGCCAGTTTACTTACAGACCCACATCTCCTTGCTCAGATCACTAACTCTATGTATATTATCTGCCATCACCCTTTTAAAAGTCCAAAACTTATACCTACTTTAAGACTTACCTCTTTTATGAAAAACTCCACTGATTCATTCTAAAAATGTAAACCAATGTCAATTTCCTATTTTTGATACTATACTACAGTTATATAAAATGTCACCATTGGGGAAAGCTGAATGAAGGGAACATGGGATTCTATGTAGTATTTTTGTAACTTTTTATGAGTATTATTCAAAATATTATAGATATTTTATATTATTTCAAAATAAAAAGTTTAAAAAATATACAGTGGGCATCAACGATATATATGCCAGGCGTAAGTGGGGTGCTGAGGTCACAAAGAAGAATACAATACATACTGAGTCTTCCATGCATGTCTACCTTCTATCTGGGAATGTTATGGACTGAGCTGCGTCCTCCCCCAAACTCACAGACTGAAGGCCTAACCCCCAAAATGACTGTGTTTGAAGACTGGGCCTTTAAAGAGGAAATTAGAGTTGAATGAGGTCATAAGGGTGGGGTCTAATCCAAAAGAACCGGTGTCCTTACAAGAGAAGGAAGAGGCACTGGGAGTGTGCACATATAGAGAAAAAGGCCATGTGAGGACACAGATAATAGGTGGCACCTGCTCAACAAGCAGACAACCTCAGGAAAACCAAACCTGCCAGCACCTTGATCTTGGACTTCCAGTCTCCAGAACTGTGAGAAAATAAATTCTGTTGTTTAAGCCACCCAGCCTGTGGTATTTTGCCATGGCAGACTTAACAGACTAATATAGGAGTGAGGGATGAAGTAAAAATATTAAACTATGGTACCATATGATAAGCACTATAATAGCCATATGCCCAGAGACCAAGAAGGGCAGGTAAGAGAGGGACTAGCACTGCCAGGAGGACTAGGGAATGCTTTGTGGAACATCATTTCAGCTGAGTCTTCAGAAATTAGTGGTAATTTTACCACCAGCCAAAGCCTGACTCTCTAACCCAAGAAAATTACAGAAGACTGCAAAGCATGGTGCACTTGGAAAATATTGAATACTTCGGTATTGGTAAAGACTTTTTTTTTTTGGATAAAGACTCTTAAGGATGAAAGTGTAAGAGATAACAGCTAGCAGGATAATGTTGGTCTATTTCATAAAGAATGTGTACTTCAGGCTTAAGACTTTTGATTCAATGTGGTAATTAATAGGGAGCTGTAAAATATTTTCAAGCAGGTAAGTAACATACCCAGGTCCCTATTTTTGCAAAGAAACTCATACTCATGGAAAACTGTAAATTCATTACAGATGTATGCAGATTTAGCTAAAAAAATACTCAATAAATTGTTTATCGTACTAAAATCAGAAATTGTATATTTCTTAATAATTTTTTATTGTTATGTTAATCACCATACATTACATCATTAGTTTTTGATGTAGTGTTCCATGATTCATTGTTTGCGTATAATACGCAGTGCTCCATGCAGTACGTGCCCTCCTTAATACCTATCACCAGGCTAACCCATCCCCCCACCCCCTCCCCTCTAGAACCCTCAGTTTGTTTTTCAGAGTCCATCATCTCTCATGGTTCGTCTCCCCCTCTGACTTACTCCCCTTCATTCTTCCCCTCCTGCTATCTTCTTCTTCTTCTTTTTTCATAACATATCCTGCATTATTTGTTTCAGAAGTACAGATCTGTGATTCAACAGTCTTGCACAATACACAGCGCTCACCATAGAACATACCCTCCCCAATGTCTATCACCCAGCCACCCCATCCCTCCCACCTCCCACCACTCCAGCAAACCTCAGTTTGTTTCCTGAGATTAAGAATTCCTCCTATCAGTGAGGTCATATGATACATGTCTTTCTCTGATTGACTTATTTCACTCAGCATAACACCCTCCAGTTCCATCCACGTCGTTGCAAATGGCAAGATCTCATTCCTTTTGATGGCTGCACACTATTCCATTGGTATATATACCACTTCTTCTTTATCCATTCATCTTTCGATGGACATCTTGGCTCTTTCCACAGTTTGGCTACTGTGGACATTGCTGCTATAAACATTGGGGTGCACGTACCCCTTCGGATCCCTACCTTTGTATCTTTGGGGTAAATACCCAGTAGTGCAATTGCTGGACCGTAGGGTAGCTCTATTTTCAACTGAGAAACCTCCATACTGTTTTCCAGAGTGGCCACACCAGCTTGCATTCCCACCAACAGTGTAGGAGGGTTCACCTTTCTCCACATCCCTGCCAACATCTGTCGTTTCCTGACTTGTTAATTTTAGCCATTCTGACTGGTGTGAGGTGATATCTCATTGAGGTTTTGATTTGGATCTCCCTGATGCCGAGCGATGTTGAGCACTTTTTCATGTGTCTGCTGCCATTTGGATGTCTTCTTTGGAAAAATGTCTGTTCATGTCGTCTGCCCATTTCTTGATTGGATTATTTGTTCTTTGGGTGTTGAGTTTGATAAGTTCTTTATAGATTTTGGATACTAGCCCTTTATCTGATATGTCACTTGCAAATATTTTCTCCCATCCTGTCGGTTGTCTTTTGGTTTTGTGGACTGTTTCTTTTGCTGTGCAAAAGCTTTTGATCTTGATGAAATCCCAATAGTTCATTTTTGCCCTTGCTTCCCTTGCCTTTGGCAATGTTCCTAGGAAGAAGTTGCTGCGGCTGAGGTCGAAGAGGTTGTTACCTGTGTTCTCCTTTAGGATTTTGATGGACTGCTGTCTCACGTTTAGGTCTTTCAACCATTTGGAGTCTATTTTTGTGTGTGGTGTAAGGAAATGGTCCAGTTTCATTCTTCTGCATGTGGCTGTCCAATTTTCCCAACACCATTTGTGGAAGAGACTGTCGTTTTCTCCATTGGACATTCTTTCCTGCTTTGTCAAAGATGAGTTGACCATAGAGTTGAGGGTCCATTTCTGGGCTCTCTATTCTGTTTCATAGATCGATGTGTCTGTTTTTGTGCCAGTACCATACTGTCTTGATGATGACAGCTTTGTAATAGAGCTGGAAGTCCGGAATTGTGATGCCGCCAGCTTTGCTTTTCTTTTGCAATATTCCTCTGGATATTCGGGGTCTCTTCTGGTTCCATACAAATTTTAGGATTATTTGTTCCATTTCTTTGAAAAAAAGCGGATGGTATTTTGATGGGGATTGCATTGAATGTGTAGATTGCTCTAGGTAGCATTGACATCTTCACAATGTTGATTCTCCCAATCCATGAGCATGGAACGTTTTTCCATTTCTTTGTGTCTTCTTCAATTTCTTTCATGAGTATTTTATAGTTTTCTGAGTACAGATCCTTTGCCTCTTTGGTTAGATTTATTCCTAGGTATCTAATGGTTTTGGGTGCAATTGTAAATGGGATAGACTCCTTGATTTGTCTCTCTTCTGTCTTGTTGTTGGTGTATAGGAATGCCACTGATTTCTGTGCATTGATTTTATATCCTGCTACTTTACTGAATTCCTGTATGAGTTCTAGCAGTTTTGGGGTGGAGTCTTTTGGGTTTTCCACGTACAGTATCATATCATCTGCAAAGAGTGAGAGTTTGACTTCCTCTTTGCCGATTTAGATGCCTTTGGTTTCTTTTTGTTGTCTGATTGCTGTGTGGACTTCTAATACTATGTTGAATAGCAGTGGTGAGAGTGGACATCCCTGCCGCATTCCTGACCTTAGGGGAAAAGCTCTCAGCTTTTCCCCATTGAGAATGATATTTGCTGTAGGTTTTTCGTAGATGGCTTTTATGATGTTGAGGTATGGACCCTCTATCCCTATACTCTGAAGAGTTTTGATCAAGAAAGAATGCTATACTTTGTCAAATGCTTTTTCTGCATCTATTGAGAGGATCCTAGGATTCTTGTTCTTTCTTTTGTTAATGTATTGTATCATGTTGATTGATTTGCGGATGTTGAACCAACCTTGCAGCCCAGG
>NW_027397074.1:48068848-48170844 GCF_003265705.2 Callorhinus ursinus | reverse complement strand
ATGTTGAACCAGCCTTGCAGCCCAGGGATAAATCCCACTTGGTCGTGGTGAATAATCCCTTTAATGTACTGTTGGATCCTATTGGCTAGTATTTTGGTGAGAATTTTTGCATCCATGTTCATCAAGGATATTGGTCTGTAGTTCTCCTTTTTGATGGGGTCTTTGTCTGGTTTTGGGATCAAGGTAATGGTGGCCTCATAACATGAGTTTGGAAGTGTTCCTTCCATTTCTATTTTTTGGAACAGTTTCAGGAGAATAGGTATTAATTCTTCTTTAAATGTCTGACAGAATTCCCTTGGGAAGCCGTCTAGCCCTGGGCTTTTGTTTGTTGGGAGATTTTTGATGACTGCTTCAATTTCCTTAGTGGTTATAGGTCTGTTCAGGTGTTCTATTTCTTCCTGGTTCAATTTTGGTAGTTGATACATCTCTAGGAATGCACCCATTTCTTCCAGGTTATCTAATTTGCTGGCATAGAGTGGCTCATAATATGTTCTTAGAATTGTTTGTATTTCTTTGGTGTTGGTTGTGATCTGTCCTCTTTCCTTCATGATTTTGTTGATTTGGGTCCTTTATCTTTTCTTTTTGATCAGTCTGGCCAGGGGTTTATCAATCTTGTTAATTCTTTCAAAGAACCAGCTCCTAGGTTCGTTGATCTGTTCTACTGTTCTTTTGGTTTCTAGTTCATTGATTTCTGCTCTAATCTTTATTATTTCTCTTCTCCTGCGGGGTTTAGGCTTTATTTGCTGTTTTTTCTCCAGCTCCTTTAGGTGTAGGGTTAGGTTGTGTATTTGAGACCTTTCTTGTTTCTTGAGAAAGGCTTGTATTGCTATATACTTTCCTCTTAGGAATGCCTTTGCTGTACCCCAAAGATTTTGAACAGTTGTGTTTTCATTTTCATTGGTTTCCATGAATTTTTTTAATTCTTCTTTAATTTCCTGGTTGACCCATTCATTCCTAGTAGGATGCTCTTTAGCCTCCATGTATTTGAGTTCTTTCCGACTTTGTTCTTGTGATTGAGTTCTAGTTTCAAAGCATTGTGGTCTGAAAATATGCAGGGAATAATCCCAATCTTTTGGTACTGGTTGAGACCTGATTTGTGGACTAGGATGTGATCTATTCTGGAGAATGTTCCATGGGCACTAGAGAAGAATGTGTATTCTGTTGCTTTGGGATGGAATGTTCTGAATATGGCTGTGAAGTCCATTTGGTCCAGTGTTTCATTTAAAGTCTTTATTTCCTTGTTGATCTTTTGCTTAGCTGATCTGTCCATTTCAGTCAGGGGGCTGTTAAAGTCCCCCACTATTATTGTATTGTTGTCGATGTGTTTCTTTGCTTTTGTTATTAATTGCCTTATATAATTGGCTGCTCCCATGTTAGGGGCATAGATATTTACAATTGTTAGATCTTCTTGTTGGATAGAACCTTTAAGTAAGATATAGTGTCCTTCTTCATCTCTTATTACAGTCTGTTTTAAAATCTAATTTGTCTGATATAAGGATTGCCACCCCAGCTTTCTTTTGGTGTCCATTAGCATGGTAAATGGTTTTCCACCCCCTCACTTTCAATCTGGGGGTGTCTTTGGGTCTAAAATGAGTCTCTTGCAGACAGCATATTGATGGGTCTCGTTTTTTAATCCAATATGATAGCCTGTGTCTTTTGATTGGGGCATTTAGTCCATTTACATTCAGGGTAACTACTGAAAGGTATGAATTTAGTGCCATTGTATTGCCTGTAAGGTGACTGTTACTGTATATTGTGTGTGTTCCTTTCTGATCCATGCTGCTTTTAAGCTCCTCTTTGCTTAGAGGAGCCCTTTCAATATTTCTTGGAGGGCTGGTTTCGTGTTTGCAAATTCCTTTAGTTTTTGTTTGTCCTGGAAGTTTTTTATCTCTCCTTCTATTTTCAGTGAGAACCTAGCTGGATATAGTATTCTTGGCTGCATATTTTTCTCGTTTAGTGCTCTGAAGATATCATGCCACTCCTTTCTGGCCTGCCAGGTCTCTGTGGATAGGTCTGTTGGCAGTCTAATGTTTCTACCATTGTAGGTTACATATCTCTTCTCCCGAGCTGCTTTCAGGATTTTCTCTTTGTCTCTGAGACTCGTAAGTTTTACTATTAGATGTCGGGGTGTTGACCTATTTTTATTGATTTTGAGACGGGTTCTCTGTGCCTCCTAGATTTTGATGCTTGTTTCCTTCCCCACATTAGGGAAGTTCTCTGCTATTATTTGCTCCAATATACCTTCTGCCCCTCTCTCTCTTTCTTCTTCTTCTGGGATCCCAATTATTCTAATGTTTTTCATCTTATCGTATCGCTTATCTCTCGAATTCTGCCCTCGTGATCCTGTAGTTGTTTCTCTCTCTTTTTCCCAGCCTCTTTATTTTCCATCATTTGGTCTTCTATATCGCTGATTCTCTCTTCTGCCTCATTTATCCTAGCAGTTAGTGCCCCATTTTTGATTGCACCTCATTAATAGCCTTTTTGATTTCGACTTGGTTATATTTTAGTTCTTTTCTTTCTCCAGAAAGGGTTTCTCTAATAACTTCCACACTTTTTTCAAGCCCAGCTAGTATCTTTAAAGTCATGATTCTGAACTCTAGGTCCGACATCGTACTAATGTCTGTATTGAGTAGGTCCCTGGCAGATGGTACTACCTCTTGTTCTTTTTGCTGAGGTGATTATTTTCGTCTTGTCATTTTGTCCAGAGGAGAATAGATGAATGAGAGAACAAAATGTTAACAGGTTCACAATGTCCCCAGCAAATATACTCTATACAAATCAGAAAAGACCTGAAACCAGGGGAAAAGAAAGGGAAAGAAAGAAAAAAGAAAGAGGAAAAAAAAAAAGAAAAACAAAAAGATAAAAATATAAACAGAACAAAACAAAAAAAACAGAATATGATCAAATATGATCAGGCTAGTGCATAGCTCAGTGCCACACACTAGATTTTGGGCGTATTTTGGTCTGTCAGAAGAAAGTGCCTCCTAAAATTTTAAAGGAAGAAAGACTTATATATGTACACAATAAGGGTTGATACAATGAAGGGATGGAAGATGACTGTAAAGATGAAAATTATAAAAGTTTTTATAAAAGGAATTGATAAGAGAAGTTGTTTGAAAAAAGAAAGAAGATTTAAAAAAAAAAAAAGAAAAAAAAGGGAGAGAATGTGATCAGGCAGGAGACTAGAACAAAGCCGTCCACTAGTGATTTAGGGTATATTTTGATCTGTTAGAAGAAACTGTATCTCAAAATTTTAAAGAGAGAACAACTTATATATATATGCCAAAAATAAGGGTAACTACTATGAAGGGATAAAATATGACTCTAAAAATGAAAAATAAAAAAAGTCTTATAAAAAAGGGATTGATAAGATGTTGGTTGAAAAAGGGAAAAAGAAAAATTAAAAAAAAAACAGTTAAAAAAATTAACTTTGAAAAACTAATGAATCATGGTAAAAAAGCCATGAATTCTATGTGCAGTATTCCCCTAGCGCTGGAGTTCTCCCGTTCTCCTTCATCGGTAAACTTGGTCTTGGCTTGCTGGCTGTTCACGCTGATCTTCTGGGGGAGGGGCCTGTTGCCGTGGTTCCCAAATGTCGGAATTGCCCCTCCCTTGTGAGTCCGGGCTAAGCAAGCTGCCCGGGTTTGCTCTCAGGAGCTTTTGTTCCCTGCAAGCTCTAGGTACAGCTTTGGAGGACCAGGGTGAAAATGGTGGCCTCCCAATCTCCGCCCGGAGGAGCTGAGAACTCAGGGCCCCGCTCCTCAGTGCGCCCCCAGAGAAAAGCAGTCACTCCCATCTCCCCCGTCTCCGGCCGCACTCCGTGCTCACCCGGCCTGTGATCGAGCGTTTCTATCTCTGGCACCCGACGCCATGTGGAGTCTCCAAACCCAGCAGATCCCTGCGGTGCGCTCCCGCGCCACTCCTCCCGGGGGAGGGAGGGGAGTCTCCCCGGATCTGCCGCTTGTTGGGTCCCTGCTGGAGGAGCAGTGGCCCGACTGGGCCGCGGATCACAGTTTATGGCCACCCCGAGCTGAGAGCCCGCACCTCGGCTCCGTCTCTGCAGCCGGCTTCCCCGATCCGATACTGGGAGCTCTGGCACACTCAGGCACCCCCAGTCTTTCTCTGACCCCGAGGGTCCTGAGACCACACTGTCCCACGAGGATTCCACCCCCCACTTAGCCACTGGAGCCACATCCCTCAGCGGAGCCGGCTTCTAAAAGGTCCGATTTTGTGCTCCGGGGCTCTATCACTTGCCAGAAGCGGCTGGCGGAGGCCCCCTCCCCCGCCGTCTATCCTCTGGAATATCGCCTCGGATTCACTTCTCCGCACGCCCTACCTTCCGGTAAGTGGTCGCTTCTCTGTTCAGAGAGTTGTTGCTACTCTCTTCTTTGATCTCCTGTTGAGTTCGTAGGTGTTCAGAATGGTTTGATCCCTACTCAGCTGAATTCCTGAGACCAGACGAACTCCAGGTCTCCTACTCCTCTGCCATCTTGCTCCGCCCCTCTTCAGAAATTGTATATTTGACAAAAGGGGACTGATTAAGTATGTAGCTATTAAAATATGTATAATATTTAATAATGCAATAATGATTTAATGAGTTTTTAAAGTGGGTTATAAAGTAGTAGGTTCAGTGTGACCCAATTTTATGAAACAAAAGTATATATGCAAAATAAAAAACTGGAAAGATATGTATACACATACACACACAGAATATATATATGTATATACACATACATAAATCTATATACAGCAGCATTTGTATCTATTTCAGGGTGCTCAGATTAGTAGTAATTTTTTAATCTTTTTTTCCCGTCTGAATTTCCTAAATTTCTACAAAACATGTTTTATCTGTGTATTAAAGATATGAGTTATTTTAATAACTTTATTACAACATAATTTACACTTTTAAAACATATATTCAGTGGTTTTTAGTACATTCACAGAGTTGTGCAGCCATCATGCAACCTAATTTTAGAATACTTTTCTCACCCAAAAGGAAATCCCATACCCATTAGCTATCACTAGCCATTTCTCCACCCCTACCCCACCCCTAGCCCTATGCAACCACTAGTATACTTTCTGCCTCTCTGAATTTGCTATTCTGGACATTTTATATGAATGGAATCATATAATATATGGTCTTTTGGACTGGTTTTCTTTCACTTAATATAATGTTTTGAAGATTCATCCATGTTGTAGAATATTCCACTATATGGATGTGCCACATTTGTTTATCCACTCATCATTGATAAATATTTGGATTGTTCCCATTTTGGGCTATCATGCTGCTATGAACATTCATAAGTTGTTTTGTTTTTTATGGTAGTACTAAAAATAAAGGAGGAATGTTAATTCAAGAAGACTACTGGTAGGCCATTTTAATAGCAATAGGAGACAAGGGCATTAAGTAAGGTAATAGCAGTGTGGACAGTGAAAAGAGATACATTTGGGAGGTACCACCATCAAGTTTTGATGATTGACTGAACATGAGGAATAAAGGAAACAGAGGGTCAAGGCTGTTCTGAGGCCCCTGGCCGGGGCACTGGGTAACATCATCCACTGATATGAGACATGCAGAAGGAGGTGAGGTGCATTCAGGCACGTGGAAGTGGAGAGGCCTGTGGGATACTGATGGAGACACATGAAATCTGGAAAAAATAGGCAGACAGAAATGTACAAACCTAGAAATCATGGAATGCAGGTGGTAGTTGGATGAGACTGTCCAGGACAGCATGAAGATGGAATACTAACAGTCGAGAGACAGAAAAAGGGACAAGAAGCCACAAAGCAGTCAGGAAAAGACATGCCTGAGGAGGACAGGGACAGTTTCCAATAGTGAAAAAAAAAGCCGAGGAATGAAAATGTTGTAAGGAAATGGTCTCAGTGTAAAAGGGTACAGGGCAGCCAAATGAGTTGTAGGCAAAGTGTTCACCAGATTTAGCAATTATGAAGTCACTCATGGAAAGGTGAAAAAGTTACTTAGAGATCAATAAATGGCATAATTTTGCCTACTTTCAGAGAGGAGATGAGATGGGATGGAGGCAGAATCCATAACCTGGCTACACACATTTATACAAGGGGTCCTGGGCGGGAAAGGACTTGGGCTCATTTATCAGGATGGAAATACAAATAAGCCCCATAAGCACATGGTCATTGCCTTTGAACAACTTATTTCTTTTTGGGAATAAAAAAAACCATTAATTTTCCTGGTCTATGAAATGAGTCCTTGGTTTTTCCTTACCACCATTTCTGATACCATTACAGTTGTTTTCTTGGTAGTACTTTTGATCATGGTCTCTTCTGATGAGTTATATACATTTTTTGTAGGAAAATGTACACAGTATATGGACAAGAAAGAATAGGAGGGTACTCAGTGCCTATAACTCTGCTACCCAGGGTAATTACCATTAACACGCCCCTTGGTTTATATGCTTCTGGACCAGATTTTGAGAAGTATGTACCTGAAGCTCAATCTTTTGTTTCCTGCCTTTGCTGACTTACTTAGAAAGACCTATCCTGCCTCCACATCTATGTGTCTACCTTTATTTCCTTCTCTGTTTTGTGATCTCATTTTTTTACATTTAAATCTCTTAGCTATCTGAAATGCGCTATAGCACATGGTATGGACTAGGTAATCTATTTTTTTTCTCCAAACAGCGGGCCAGTTCCTAGCACCATTTTTAAACTCACCCTGTCCTCTCTCCTTTGCTTTGAAATGTCACAGAAGCACATGAGGTCTGAGTTCAGATTAGCACATTCTAAATTCTTACATATTTAATGGGCAGAGAGGGAGGCGGATTTTCCTGCTTATAGAAGTTCTGATTATCCCAACTGTAGTCACAGAAAAGCAAAAGCATAACACAAAGACATTCACTCAAAAACTAACAGACTACTTATAAGATCAGTTTCTCCTCAAGGGTCTTTCCACATTTAACACTAGATGAATCCCTGGCTGCTATCAACTTTTTACATGGGTCCATCCCTCACCAACTGTTGGAGATTGTTGCAAATACAGCATAAATGGGCCGCAGAGGGAAATTATAAATCCTGCAAACGATGCAAGATTTAAAGCAGCTTAAGTGTCATTAGAGATGCAAGGACAGTGACCAGTGAAAATCTGGCAATCATTCCAATTAATCAAGAGAAGAAAATTGACCAGAGGATGACAGGATAGATGTTTCTGGAGAAAATGATTTGCATATGAAAGGATTAAGAAAGACCCCACCTAGGGAAATGGATGATGCCTTGGAATATTTTTTCCTAAAAAGAACATTCTCTTTGTAAAGGTGCTTATAAGGTCAAATGTGAGTATCTATCAACATGCCAAAAACAAAAATCACACAAAATTCTTTCATTGTTGTCCTAAGAATTAGCACATAATTGTGGGCATAACATAAATTTTGGCAAATACATGATAAAATAAACTTATTGCTAATTTTAACTTTACTTATTTTTCAACTGAACCTCTTTATTTTCCCAAATAAAAACAATAAAATGTTGGTTCCAGTTTCAGGTAGTCTTCTTCTAATACCAATTAGTCTCAAACCTTCCAGACTTTAATCAATTTTGAATGTTCTATTTGGTGTATCAAGCTCCCTTGTTGTAATTGCAACACTGCCATTAACTGTTACTTTATGATAAGTATCCCAAAAAGGCAAATTTTACACTCTTCTTTTTTAAAATTTCCTGTCTGATCTTACATTTTGTTCTCTTGTAACTCTAGAATTCTTTTATCAAATTCTCACAAGTGCTTTTTAGATTTTATATTAGTATTTATAATAATTATTAATAGAAACTCACATTTAGTGAGAATTTGCTGTGTCAAGCACTTACTCAGCACTTTCCAAGTACTATTACATTTAATTTGGCTAAAAACTCTGGTAAAGTACCGTTATTATTCCTATTTATAGTTGAAAAAAATTGAGAAGCCGACAAGCTAAGAAACTTGTCCTGTAAATATATCTGCTAAAGGACCAAGCTAGCTCATGTACTTCTGAAGTCAAAGTCCACTTCACAATAGCACAGTTGACCCTTGATCAATGCAGGGGTTGGGAGTGGCAACTCCCTGTGCAGTGGAAAATCCATATATGACTTCTGACTCCCAAAACACTTATTAAGAGCCTACTGTTGACTGGAAGCCTTACCAATGACATAACCAGCTGACCAGAATACATTTTGTATGTTGTCTATCTTATATACTATATTCTTATCATAAAGCAAGTTAGAGAAAAGAAAATGGTATTAAGAAAATCATAAGGAAGAGAAAATACATTTACAGAACTGTACTGTATTTATAAAAAAAAAAAAAATCTGCATAAAAGTGGACCTGTGCAGTTCAAACCCATGTTGTTCGAGGATTGACAGTATTTTACCATTTTGGAACTCGCTCCTTTTTTAAACAAAAATGAATCAAACAGATTCAGAAGCTATTTAGTAATTTTTCCTGAGGGCTTTCCTATGTTGAATTTGTCTAAATTTCTTAAATGAAAGACTTCAAACTTATAAAAATTCAAATAAAGTGTAAAACCAACAGCTAGATCACGCTGACAATATGAAAGTAAACACCAAATGCCTTACCAAGCATCTAAGTGAGACCTGAGAAAGCTAAATTTAAATGCTACTGAAATGGGTCATTTGGAAGAAGCCTCAAAATAACATCAACCCTTAAGGCAAAAAGGTCATTAACTCAAATTTAAAATACTAAAAAGTGGGAGTTTTAAATATATCTCCACAAAGGATAGAATAGATACCTTATTCAAATTTTTACTCTCTATTTTCTCCTACCCACTCAATATAGTAAAAATGTACAAAATACTAAATTTGGGGTGGTCCATATCACATCTCAGAGTTAAGTTTTCTGACCCATACCTGTAAAAAGGCTCATCTTATTTATCAAACTGTCTTTGCTTTCTTCTTCCACCCCAAATTGGCTTCCTTAAGGCCCAGGAATCCAGCAGTGCCAAAGCAAATACAATTGAAGCTATGGCCCGTTGCAACTTCTGATTCATTTGATCACATTAAGAGAATAGTCTCTTGAGGCACTTGACCAGCCTAGATTGTCCTTAAGCCTTTTTGTCTGCTCAGCTTGCTGTGCCTGCCCTGCTGTGGGACCCATACCATCTGCTCTCCAAGCTTCCATTTGATGGGCCATCATAACCCCCTCCACTTCTTGCAACGCAAAGCATCACCTAGACACATGAGGGTTAAAAACCATACAGACGGGGTACCTGGATGGCTCAGTCAGTTAAGCAACTGCCTTTGGCTCAGGTCATGATCTCAGAGTCCTGGGATGAAGCCCCAAGTCAGGCTCCCTGATCAGCGGGGAGTCTGCTTCTCCCTCTCCCGCTGCCTCTCAGCCTACTGGTGTCTCTCTCTCTCATGGTCCCTCACTCTCTCTCGAATAAATAAAGTTGTTAAAAAAAAATGAACAAAAACTCATACAGAAATGATAAAAAGCTCCAGTATTCATGAGGTTAAAATGACTTGTCTCCAAATACCATAAGTTAGGCCCACCTATGTGTGCATTAAGTTTTACATATGTGCTTGAGAGAGTCAAGTCTTCGCTATAATTAGGCCAGTGAAATATCATCCTAGACACTGAGGTCATAAAAGGAAGCCTCTGGCCATCTAAGGCAAATCTGTCAGCCTCAAGCACCTACAGAGACAAAGCAGGTAACAAACGTGTATAAGAAAGCCAGCTAGGCATTCACATTTCATTTTTTTTTTTTAAACACCACCCTGGTGGCTTTCTGTGACTCTTGCTCTAAGGGGATGCATACAGCTGAGATTAGAGAAAGGACATTTAATGAAAGTGCAATATTCCCCAGCAGAAAAAAATGTGAATCTGGAGCTCCAGGTAGGAGACAGTTAAGTTTGATGGTTCTACAATTAAAAAAAGACATACACCCAGAAAAGGGTGAGCTAAATCTTGATAGAGCATCTGAAGGTTCATAAAGGCAAACAGGAGAAATGTGAGGCAAAAAGTCCGTAAGGTAATTCCCAGTGGGAAAGATTTTCAAACTCTGGATGCCAGGGAGGATGTTGTCATCATGGCCTTTACTGGAGCAAAGAAAGGGCACATCCAAGGTGCCGGGCTCATAAAGTCATGAGGCTAGAAAAGACCAAGGGTTTTTTATTCTGAGATGTTTATCCATCTGCCATTTAATAGGGAACATGGTAAAATGACACACACTCCTGCCTTGTAATACCAACCACCAAGTCACTTCATCTTCCTAGGCCTCAGTTACCTCAGCTGTTAAGGGAGGGAGGTGAACCAGATGATTTCTGAGTTCCTGCCCAGCTTTTAAAAAAAGATCATGTCTGTGAAAACTGCTTGTAAGCTTATGCGTTCAGTAACCCACTCCTTTCTAATATGCCACTTTCCCTTTGTGTATTCTGAAACAACTATTACAGCTACACTAACACTGTAAATTGCACAATTACTGGCTTGAAGTAACCCAGTAGTTCTTATTATCTCTGTGATGATGGGGATCATGGCACCTACGGAGATAATAAAAATGAAGCACAAAATAAAGATCAATCTTTACCATATTCCTCACAGCAAAGAAAAGACACTGTATGAGACTGTTTCTGCCCTTTTCCTCCCACACTGCTAGACTGGAGTGAAAAGAAGGCCAGATCAAGAACAGCGTACACAGAAGGAAGCTCAGGCTGGAAATGTGTTTGTACCACTGCGGTCTGTGTGGTCTAGAGGGAAGCACAGTGGGCTAGATTTGGATTCTAGACTGAACCCTTCCAGTCACCATATAACTCTGGGCAAGATATTTAGCTTTTCCTAAATCTGTTGTCTGTTTACAAAACAGCAGTAACTCTACATGTTTCTTCTACCTCAGACATGTGCTAAGCACAGAAATAAGTGTGTGAAAAATTTGAGTTCTAGGGAGGAAATGTATTATAGGCAGTAATGGAGCATGTTAATGACAGAGAGCACTGATTTAACAATTTTTTAAAACTCACTACCATAATTAGATCAAAGCAAGCAGGACAGAGTCACTCAACCACAGTCAAAAACTGGGTCAAGTAGAAGCAATGAAGACCTTGATAGCACAGCACAGATGCACAAAGCCTCAGTCTCCCCAGTGGACTGATCTTAGCTAGACTGGGCATGAGAGGCACAGACCTGGCTTATAGACTCCTGGTTTGTGAACAAACACATTTTCCATCTACCTGCATTTTTTCATTTCTCCCTCCCTCCCTTCTCTTCCTCTTTCCTGTGCCCCTTCCTTCCACACATTCAAAAATTCTGCACTGAGGGCTTATGTGGAAATAGCTCTCAAGATGCTTCTGAACCTAGTTATTTAAACAAATGACTAAAGTTTCATAATCAATAAATGTGGCTAAGGGAGCATCTGTTCTCTCCAGGTGTCCAGGTCTTTGCTCACAGCATTGCCACTGGCTATTCTCGAAGAGGCTCGGGCAGGGAGGCGGAGAACAAAGGGCAGGAGGCTGCCCAGGCCTGTACCGACGGGTAGGTATGCCAGCCAGTCAGGGGGCCGCTCCCACCTCTTTCTTAAGTTTTCTCTTTTATATATTTGTCCTTCTCCCTCAAGCTTCCTTTGTTTTTCTAATTGGCAAGGAAGGAGGGAGAGCCATATACTGAGTGCTGATCATAGTAAATATTTTTCATTTACTATCTCATTAAGCCTAAATATTTATTTCTTACAAATATAACCCTGTAATAGGGGACAGAAGACAGATGAGTAGAGGCCAAAGGACCAGTTGGGCGGACATGAACAGAGCAAGAGGAAGAGGGCCTAAATTAAGATAAACTATATTAGAACTGTTTCTATGTGGAAAGACATTTCTATTCTGAAATGGTCATATTAGAAAATTCTTTTGGAATAAAAGTTAGGTTCCATCCGAGTGTAAATAAGGTAAAAAAGATTTCAAATCACGGAATATAGCAACCCATGATGCCAAATCAACTACTCCCCCCCATGTATATCTGTAACAATGGTAAGAATTGTTAGAGTGTGTTTTATTTTTTGAGTGTGTCTTTACTTTTGAGTGTGTCTCAATCCCAAACATTGTCCTAGGTGCTTTACAAACATTTAAGGCCCCAGTGACAAGGAGGACATTATTATACCTACTTTCGAAAGGAAGAAACTAAGACTCTGGAAAGTTAACTAACATATCCAGGGTCATATAAGCGGTAAGGGATAAAGGCAGGACCCAAACACTGGTCTGTCTGCCTCCAGAGTCTGTCCTTATTAGATTATGCTATGCTGTCTCCATGTTTATCTTTTTAAGTTTTTGCTTGCATTCCTTTTTACTTCTAGGAATGCTGATTGAGGGGAAAAGGAAGCAAGAGGAAGAGCATCAGCATGTGGGGGAGGGGCACATAAGGCATGTGAGAAGGAAGAAGAGAAAACCACATCACTTCTCATACCCTGGTCCTTGCTTTAGAAGGAAAAAGATACTACAGCTGTTGCACTGAATTTACTTTATGTTCCCTGCTGTTGCCATAAGACAGACCACTAAGGGAAGCAGGACATGGGAGCTGCTGCCCCCGAGGGACCCAGGTGTAGCACCATTGATTGCTTAGCCCCTCTGACCATGGAAAGGGCTGACCGGGATGCCCATGGCCAGCACTAACTGCTCATGTTGGGGGAAGCTGGATCTCTCTCTACCTTGGCCTGTAGGCGCCATGTCTCCGCAGCCTGTTCACATCTCCTGATCCCAGTCTTTTTCTTTGTCTCTTCCCCCCTTATTCTGATGACCACAATCCAAGCGAACAGCAGTAGGCACGGGGCTCGCTCATCTGGATTACATTAGCTGCTTGTATTATGCTATTTACATTTATGAAATATGGTATCGCGAGACCACATTTAGTAAAACTTTTTCTTAAAAATAGTTCTATTCTCTAATCCACTTTTTATTGGTTAGAAGCAAAACAAAATGGATCATATATTTAAAAGCAAAGGGAAGAAAAAAGACATACCATTCTAGAAATGTCTAGCAAGCAAATACCCCAAGAATATTTATCCAAGTGGTTACGCTGGGATATCTGAGGGGAAATGTGAAAGCAATTTTCTTGGCTATCATCACTTTAATATGAAATGTAAACCCCAAATACAACCTCAGGCACATTCCTTTAATTTGGGAAAAGTAGTCGTGTTTAGGGAGCATGGACGAAGCTCTTACCTGGCATGACTATGGTCTGCGGAGCCGCTGCATCTGTACTTAGGCAGAGACGTCCACCCTTGGCTAATCTATCACAGAGCAAGGTGATATGTTTCTTCAGTCGGCTTGTGTCTTTGGGTATGTTCAGCTGGCTGCTGAGGTTCAAGGCCTGCTCCTTCGAACTCTTTGATAGGCAAGTCTTCAAGAGGTGGGAAATGGCAGCATCCACTGTTTCTTCCCAGCCCTGGATGCAAAAACCAATTTTGAATTTACACAAAGATTAAAAATGAGCAAAGGAGGCACTTGACTGTAAACCAGGTTATAAGATGGCGTGTTTATGTCCAAGTGTTGGGGGCCTTTTGAGAATTTGGTTTCTGAACTATTTCATAATAGTCTGGTTTCAAATTCTAGCTCTGTCAGCTGTTTGACCTTGAGCAAGGTACTTAATTCCTCTTAGCCTCATCCTTATCTACAAATGAGGATACTAAGAGTCTGCAGCTCCAAAGGCTGAGGTGATTAACTGAGATGATACAGGAAAACTATTTAGCCCTGTGCCAGACATAAGTCATAAATAACAATAACGATAATCGTCTCAGGTATAGGTATATTTGATGATCTGGATCCTGAAACTGCCAGGATTACAGTTCATTTGCTTTATCTTTCTGCTCAAGGAGAACTGGCCAGCACAGGAAGGACCTTTGGAGATCTTGGGGGAAACTGGAATGAAGAGAAAACCCTGGTGTCCCTCTCAGCTACTGATCTCACAGCCTTGGGGTTGCAGGCAGAAACCAGAGGAGCTTATTTCAAGAGGAATTTTGTGAGACATAAGCCTATTTGGTCCCACTTCACTGCCCAGGTGATAAAAAATGACACAAAATGAGGAAGTGGGCTTTCAACCCCACTTTAGCTGGGACTAGTATGGCTGTGCTACAGTGAAGACCTCGAGAAGTGCAGTGTCACCTTGGCACCGTGACGGCTGCAATCCTAGAAATACCAATGCTGGGCAGGGACCTCGTCATCATCATAGAGGGAACCACCAGCAAGACTGGCGTGAGGAGGCCCCACCCTCAGGTGGGTTCAGATAATAACAGAGCAAGAAGCAGGAGGAGTCAGCTCATGAGCGCCCACTGGGCATGGCCAGGGAGTCCTAGAGATAGCTGGGAAAGATTTTTATAGAGGTCCAGAGGTCCTAAGCAGCACAATAGGCAAGCCTAAGTGAAATCTGGGTATTGTTGCCAGTGTGACTCCATTTGTACCCAGAGGTTGGTAAAAGCTAGAGCACCATGGGCCTGACGATCAAAATGAAACTATAAAGGAAGACACTGAACGAATTTATTTGCATAGAATGCTACGGAATAGTCCAAGCCCCTTATATAAGAGGTAAGAAACCTGAGACTCGGCTGGAACCCCTGGGAAGCCTACAGTTAGCACCGCTCCAACCTCAAATATCCAAAGTGGATTAGGTTACTTCTCACCCTGTGCTGTAGTGGCTGGCTGCATGTTTGGTTTCCCCATGGGAGTGCCCGGAGTTCTCTGCACCCCTAGCACTATGCTTGATAAACAGAGGGTGATTAAGAAATGTGTTAGCTGGACAGAGAGATGGTAAGACATAGAACATAGAACTAGGTTGGGAGGACTTTAGAGATCCAGTCTTGTGGGATTTTCCTAGGACCCTGTTTGCAATAGCAACCATCTGCCTAAGCATGGTTGTCTTCACAGTCCAAAATTACTACTTTTGGAGGCAGTTCACTCCTTCCAGGGACATGTGTAACCAGCAGAAAGCTATTCTTATAGTGAGCCAAAATCTGCCCCGCTGGCCCTGAGTCTACCCTCCAGAGCCATGCACAATAAAGCTAACCTCTCTTCTACATGATAGCCCTTTATATCTGTGAAGACAGCAATTCTGTACCCTCTCCTCCAGAATAAATAACCTCAGTTCCTCCAGCTCTTCCCTATATAAACATGGTTTCAAGTTTTCTCTCCGTCCTGACCACTTGTATTTGAATGGGCTCCAAACTTAAACAATTAAAAATTTATACAGCTAACTAGAGAACCCCAAACTGACCCCCAGGACACCAGGCTGGGGTTGGGAGTGCAGGGTAGGAGAGGGCCATCCCTCCCATTTACTGGGAATTCTCCCTGCCAGCCAGGCCTTTGGTTGTCTCTGATCTCTTGACAGCTGCCTCAACTCTTGATTCACAGTGAGCAACCAGACAACTAAACTCTAGACCTTTTCCATACTTGCCACATGTCTTCCTTCCGTGCTAATGGAGTTGGTTCTTTAGACCTAAGTGTGAACTC
This sequence comes from Callorhinus ursinus, assembly GCF_003265705.2. Taxonomy (NCBI): domain Eukaryota; kingdom Metazoa; phylum Chordata; class Mammalia; order Carnivora; family Otariidae; genus Callorhinus; species Callorhinus ursinus. The sequence continues at coordinate 48,155,400 of NW_027397074.1, read as the reverse complement.
TCTATATGTCCAATGGAGAACTTCCCACTAATTGCCAAAATTAAGGGTTTTTACCCTACTGAGCCATTATAAATAGCACTGACTAAATTAGGATACAAATTAATTACAATGATCTTGAAAATCCTTTCAGGAGATGTCACAGACTGTGAAAAGAGCTTCCTACCCCAAACCACTGAAGAATAATAAACCATTATTTACCACAAAGACTCTCTATACAACAATCCAAATCTAAACTAGACCAATACCTAAAATTGAATTTGTATTTCAAGATAATGGGTTTAAGACAAAATAGTAAACCAGGTGAACCAGAAAACATATTTTTAAGTGGCCTTTGGAACCACTGACAAAGAACTCTGGAGTATAAGAAGGAAAGATCCTTTGTATATAATTTGGCATTTGTGTGCTCTGTGGTCATTTCAGCATTAAAACAGTTCCTACTATTTTATAGACTATTTGTCTAAGCAAACTACTGTTTTCATAAGATTACAGTAGCATATTAGATAATTTAAGTAGATATGGCATTTAGTTAACATAGAAGTACTATGAATTTCCTCTCTTACTGCCAACTTGCAGATCAAGTCAAAACCATGTCATAGTTGGCATGGATATTTCTTTAATATAATGAGGCATAATGCCAATACTTCAGAAGGATTGCTACTAAAATATAGGATTATTATTTAGAAGGACTGTATTGCTAAATAAACTCAAATATGATAATAAAAGGAATGCTATGAGACAAATAAAGAGCCTTTGAAATGAGAGTTTTGTTAAATAAAAATGCAATGTGATAATTTACTGATCAAACACATAGCAAAATTACCTCACAAAATGTGAGACAAAAATATGTGGAAATGTAGAATCTTCAAGTATGAGAAGCACGTTAAAGGTAAGCTATTTTAACCATCTTTTTAGTGTTTGAATCCACCACCTTTATTTACAGCTCTTAAATGGACAAGTTTAATGTTCAGTTTTAATGTCTATACACACACACACACACACACACCATGCATATACCTAACCTTTATCCTTTATAGCTGAGTATCAATTGTACTAATAATTTTGCCTCTTCTAATTGTAAGAGTAGAAGAAAATCTTAATTTGGGGAAAATTGTGCTAAAAGTGTCTGGAAAGGGAGAAAATACTAAGCATGTGCTCTTCTGTAAGAACTGATTTGATTTTAGTTTTCAAATCCCAGCTATCTCATGTGTGGCTTTTAGAAAACAACAGCAGGTAGGAAGTTAAATAAAAAATGTGTGAATCAATCAATAAATAAATTTAAGGGGCACCTGGGCGGCTCAGTCAGTTAAGCATCTGCCTTTGGCTCAGGTCATGGTCTCAGGGTCCTGGGATCGAGCCCCGAGTCAGACTCCCTGCTCAGTGGGGAGCCTGCTTCTCCCTCACCCTCTTCCCCTTCCCCCCTGCTCACGCTCAGGCCTTCTCTCTCTCTCAAATAAATAAGATCTTATAAATTTTTTAAAATAAATTTAAATGTACATGTTACTCTGTTTTATCTTCTTTATAACCCATGTCAATTAGAAATTAATATATTTATTAGGTTTTTTGGTGCTTACTTCATCTAGTTGAGTATTGATAATTAGGGTTTTCCTTTGTTCCCAAGGTCTCAGCTCAACCCCATCTTCCTCTCATGCAGAGGGCTCAAAATGTTGAGCTATTTACCTCTGAAAAGTAAAACAGCCCTTTGAACCTAAAACACAATAAAATAAAACTTTTTAAAATTATACCAAGCTGAAGGGAATTAAGAGTACATTTACGGTAATGAGCACTGAGTAATGTCTAGAATTGCTGAATCACTCTATTGTACGCCTGAAACTAATATAATACTGTACGTTAACCATACTGGAATTAAAATTTTAAAAAATAGAAAAAATTGACCCAAAACTAACACAAACCTTTAAGAATTAAAAAAAAAAATGACACCAAGCTGTATGGCCTCAATGGCATCTTAGTAAGTTTCAGATTATTATACTCAACAGTTTTTATAAAATAAGGCTTTGAAAAAAAAATCGGCTTTATATTTTTCATCCTATCAATAATAAAATGAAACACTTGCCAATCATTCTTTTTAAATTTTAAACCAAAGTGATTTATTGGACTTTGGAGTTCTCTATTTCTTCGTCATGATTCAAAAGCTGTAAAAGTCTAATTCACATTTCAACCAAAAGGAGAACAGGGTACTGGGCTTATCAACACTGCTTTGTGAAAAATGAAGCATATTGCTTCCTAATGGATGACAATCTAAAAACTCTGGCAAACAGAAAACAAGTGACCTTCATAGAGTTTAGTTGCAATACAACCAGAAAGCATGAGGTTGCTTTAAACAACATACTCTGGTCCTGTTTCCTTAAGCTTATGTTTTGCATTTGATCTGTACTCCCATGCTGACCTCAATGCTATCTACAGTAGATTACTTGAATTATCATAAAACTTGATCCTGGATAGCCATATTCATTTTAAAAATATTTCATTTATTTATTTGAGAGAGAGTCAGAGTACAAGCGAGGGACAGAGGGAGAGGTAGAGGGACAAGCAGACTCCCTGTTGAGCACGGAGCCCCATACAGGGCCGACATAGGGCTCAACCCCAGGACCCTCGGATCATGACCTGAGCTGAAGTCAGATGCTTAGGCAACTGAGACACCCAGGTGCCCCTAGACATATTCAGTTTTAAAATAAAACATCAATGATGTCCAATGGAGCCAATCACCCTCACTAAGCACTAACAATTGCTTCAAGAAAAGCTCCTGATCAATATGCACTATTCAGAAGCAACATACAAAAAAACATTAAGACTGGAAAATCAAATCGATAATGAAGATTCCAGAGGAAAGTTCCTTCTAGCAATGGTAGATTAGGTAATTTCAACTAATTATCCCATGGAAAATAACTAGAGACAAATATATAAAAATCATTTCTTTGAAGGTACAAGATAGGGGACAATGGAGGCCCAAGAAGGTGAGCTCCAAGAAAGTAAATACTAAGTTTGATGCTGCTTTTCCCGCTGAGGTCATTAGCCTGACTAATATGCATCACTTATCCTTCACTTATTCACCATTTCATGCTAATGACTTATGCTTACTTATAATTTCCACAGAAGCGTCAGCATAGATCATGAAAGGTGCATTGGCTTAGAAGTCAGGAGACCTAGGCTGAATTGTGGCACCTTTCCTTACAAGCTGTTCGTCTCTAGGAAAGTTATTTTAGTTCTCTGGGTCTTGGTTTCCTCATCAGTTAAAGACCAGAAAATGAATTTCCCTTGCCAGATGCTCGCAGATTTGAGACATATTTAGCAATTGTATATACTTAATTCCATGCTATCATTCCTTCTTGTAAGAGTTCTCTCCAAAAGGTTATCTTTTCTGAGCTGGTTCCCATGAATAATAGCCCCAGAAATAACAGCAACGCAGCAACAAGAGTAAAAACCTCTTATGTGCTAGAAAATATGCTGAAAATTTTACAAATATTATTCTGGTTAATTCTTACTACTATCCTATGAAGGTAGGCATTGCAACTTCCAGCTAAGGCTCTAGATATAAAGTATTGCACCATAAAATGACACAATTATTAAAAGGAGGAGCTGTAATGGAATCCAGGATTATGCGGCCCTAAATGCCCTGCTCCTTATCTCCCCATGCTCTAGATTTTGGAGGAGACAGAAGAGACCTTTACACAGCTCCAAGTCAAAAATGAGAGACTGGTAAAGGGTGGAGACGGGAGTGAGAAAGTCAAGAATGCAGGTTTCAGAGAAGAATTAAATTTGTTAACCTTTTCCTAAGATGACATTGAAAATTAACATCTGTCATAGCAACCAGGGAAAACACAAGTAATATTTTCAGAGATCAGCCTGAGAAAACATTGTAAACCACCACAATTGCTTCATATATGATAGTTACTTAGATGGGTTGGTATATATGTTTGCGTATTTGTTTGCTGTTTTTAAGCAAATAAAAGTTACTTTCATCCTAAGAAAACTAATGAAATTAAAAAATAAATCTTGACCACTATGCTACAGAGCACTTCTTTCTCATTTCATTGTATGTCTTGCAATCTACTGTCTTCAGATCATCTTAGGCTCCTTTTACTAAACTTGGCTTTAGAAAATATCACATGAGGTCTTCTCCCCCAGAAAATTTATGGGCACAATTAACATATTAACAGAACCAAAATTTAAATCAGCTTCTGGACTCAAATGAATAATCTGCATATAATTAAATAAGATTTTACTGCATATAATCTATGTCAGTTTAGATGGGTCAAACTTTCAGAAGAGTCCATCAAAGCTTTAGCACCTGGGCACCTGGGTGGCTCAGTTGGTTAAGTGACTGCCTTTAGCTCAGGTCATGATCCTGGAGTCCTAGGATCGAGTCCCGCATAGGGCTCCCTGCTTGGCAGGGAGTCTGCTACTCCCTCTGACCCTCCCCCCTCTCATGTGCTCTCTCTCTCTCTCTCTCATTCTCTCTCTCAAATAAATAAAAAAAAGCTTTAGCACCTGCATAAACTACTGAAACTGACACCTAGGAATGGTCTATGAGTCTGAATTATAGTTGCTTGTTTCAGGGATTCACTATTGAGAATACTTGAAGCAGCCACTCCTATAATAAAATCATAAGTCACATGGGGTCATAGACTCCCTAAGTACCCATATCTGATGGAGTCTGGGGAAAACTTAACAAAGCTAGAACAAGAGAAGAACCATGTGAACAAAGTAAAGGCATCAACTCCTCCCCCTGATGATGCTGTGTTCTTAACACTCTCAAAGAACAAGGAATGACCAAAATCAGGGGAAAGCGTCCAAAAAAAGTGTGAAGATGTACAGGATCCTTTTCTTTATGTTTTTCTCTCCTCCCTTTAATTAGTTTGGGTTCTTCAGAACCACCCAGTAGCTTCACTATTTTAAGATGTGACTGCCTACTTCTTTCTTAGTCAAGGCTACCAATGGATCTGAAATAGCTACAAGAAGGTCCACATACTAGGTTTCTATTTCTATTTTCTTTTAAACAGAATTCTGGAGAAGGAGAAAAGGTATTTAGAATGGTATCGTAAGTTACTGAGTGGCACATCATTCAATGTTAGTGTCATTTTTCACAGTCAAGCTAAGGTAACAAATTCAACAGCACAAATCTCACAGTTCAACAGTAATTATTTATGAGATGGTATGTTTATCCCCATATTGATCCTAATTTTAAATGTCTTTGTCCATTTAATAAAGCACTAGTTTTAATCAATATAGTCATTTATTTATTTTATGAATATTTATTTAGACCTGACTGATACAAGACATTACACTAAATATTGTGAGGTTAAAAAAAAGGGGATCAGACATGGATCCTATCTTCAAGTAACTTTCACTCAAGTAACAACATAAGAATGTATACAAAAATAATGATGAAGAAAATGAAATGTATTTAGAAAGAGGTACACGTAAAGTGATTTTCGAATGATTTTTGTTTTAGCCTCCTTCCTAGAAGAACATCAAGAATTATCTGCCAATAAGTCATTCAAGATAGAAGGTCTTTACACTTGTCTACATAATAAGGTAACTTGCCATCAGTTTTGTGCAAAAATCAATATATATTTTGAGTTCATCCCAGTGCTATGTGAAATAAACCACAAGTCAATTAAATTTGCCCATTAAATTATCTAGTATAGAATCTAACACAGGTAGACATAAGTACAAAATATAAGTTATACTTATCCTTGTTAAAGTAGTCAAATTGGAGAAGAGTAAAACTTCAGTATGATCAAGTCTTCTGCTTATTTTTTAATTGGAGTATTCATTTTTTTTGTGTTGAGTTTTATAAGTTCTTCATATATTTTGGATACTAACCCTTTATCAGATATGTCATTTGCAAATATCTTTTCCCATTTGAAGACATGAACAGACATTTTTCCAAAGAAGACATACAGATGGCAAACAGACACATGAAAAGATGCTTGACATCACTGATCATCAGGGCAATACAAATCAAAGCTACAATGAAATATCACCTCATACTTGTCAGAATGGCTAAAATCAACAGCACAAGAAACAACAGGTATAGGGAAGGATGTGGCAAAAGGGGAACCCTCTTGCACTGTTCCTGGGAATGCAAATTGATGCAGCCACTCCGGAAAACAGCATGGAGGTTCTTCAAAAAGTTAAAAGTAGAACTGGGATGCCTGGGTTGCTCAGTTGGTTAAGCATCTGTCTTCGGCTCAGGTCATGATCCCAGGGTCCTGGGATTGAGTCCCACATCAGGCTCCTTGCTCAGTGGGGAGTCTGCTTCTCCCTCTGCCTGCTGCTCTCCCTGCTTGTGCTCTCGCTCTCTCTCTGACAAATAAATAAATAAAATCTTTAAAAAAAAAAATAGAACTCCCCTATGATCCAGCAATTGTAGTAGTAGGTATTTACCCAAAGAATACAAAAATACTAATTTAAAGGGATACATGCCTATCCACAATAGTCAAATTATGGAAATAGCCCAAGTGTCCAACGACTGATGAGTGGATAAAGAAGATGTGATATATTCAGCCAGAAAAAAGAATGAAATCTTGCCATTTGCAACAATGTGGATGGAGCTAGAGAACAGTATGCTAAGCAAAGTAAGTCAGTCAGAGAAAGGCAAATGCCACCTGATTTCACTCATATGTGGAATTTAAGAAACAAAACAAATGAGCATGAGGGGAGAAAAGAGCGAGGCAAACCAAGAAACAGACTCAACTACAGAGAACAAACTGATGGTCACCAGAGGGGAGGTGGGTGGGGGGATGGGTTAAATAGGTGATGGGGATTAAGGAGGCACTTGTCGTAATGAGCACCGGGTGATGTATGGAAGTACTGAATCACTATATTGTACACCTGAAACTAATATTACACTGTATGTTAACTAACTGGAATTTAATTAAAAATTTTAAAAAAAATCCTTCAAGGTTTTTTATCTTTTTTTTATATCTTTTTTATCTTTTTGAATAAGATCACCTGGTCAAAAGTTTCCCCATGGAATCAGGCTGTTCATTTTTGTGAGCCCTCTAGTTTAGATTCAAATCTTGCCTGGTATTTTCTGGGCATGGTTCCTCATCTGTAAACTGGAACTAGTAGTCCTGAGACAAGGATGTGAGTGCAAATAGTTTATCCAAGAGCTGATCCAAGAAGTACCAGGGGTGAGTGAGGAAGTGAGATTGGGAAGGGGGGAAAAGCCAGTAAACTGTGCTGTCAAGCAATTACCATTAAAGGCAACTGTGCAACCCTGTTGGACTACTCTGGGAGATTGTGCATAACATACCTTGGACTTTCCTGGTCAGAGGGACAAGGGAGCTAGGGTATTAATCTACCAACTCCCACCAGTCACTGACTGAACACAGTGGCTGTACAGCCTCTGCCAAACAGGAAGAGTACTCGGGCAAAAAGCTGTACATGTTAAGAAGGCAGAAGCTTTCAGGAATGGTGGGAAGTGAAGAGATATGGGCAGATCACACATAGCATCTGCTACAACCCCCTACTTCAAAGATGCATAGGATTAAATGGGGTAACATATGTAGAGTCCTTGGCCAATACATAATACTTAATAATGCTCAATAAGAGTTAATTTTCTAACATTATTTTGAATTGTGGGAAGCAGGCCTATCTCTCTCTCTCTCTCTACTTCTCCCTCTGTATGTGTGTGTGATTCCTCTCCTTTTTTCTCTACAAATCAGGGAAATCCTCTAATTAGTGAAGTTTACAGGCCTTGGTTCTAAGATTGCTAAAAACTATATAGAAATATTTATAACCTTGAATTTAGAACAAATGGGTTAGAATGCAACTAACCATTGCCATTAAGCCACAGAAATTAGATTTTATTTCCAGGAAAGTGGAAAGTCTCACTACTCTCAAGGCAGAAAGTGAAGCATATTCCTGTTAACGATACCAGTGATTTCCTCTGCATATTCATATTCACTGTGGTGAGAGGGAAGACCTGGGTTCCTACAGTTCTCATAAATGACATATAGGGAAATTTAAACTCAGATTTCATAACTGTGTTATGCAATCTGCCAGATTAAAAGTGGTATCAATAGGTACTCAACCTTCATTACTTCTCACAGCTTATTTGTGGCTTTCTCTTCAAAAAGCAGCAACTAATAAGATTTTTTTTCCTATTTATGTGAAATCTGCTTCTGGTCAAGGATGTCGGCTCCAAATGGAAAACCAAGGCCCTTCCTTTTTCAATAACTTCCTGTCCCCAACTCAAACTACTCAGAGGTTTCCTGTTAATAAAAAATGACTATAATTATAATTGTTAGTCTGTACTTAACAATTACATTCCATCAATTCCAGGAGTTTCCTCCCCCCACCCCAATTTTAACATCTCTGAAATAGGGATGTATCTTATCTAACAACTGCTGGCTTCCAGGCTCCAATAATGCTACCGTTGTCAGTGTCTGTGTATGCACAGCCTTTGTCCCAGCTATTCTTATATTGTCACTTCAACTGACATAGGTGCAATGCTCAGACTCCCCTATTGAACTGTCATTTAAAATATCTTTAAAAATTATGCTATGACTCACTGAATAAAAAAGGTGGAATGGGGCAGTAGGAAGTATAAATTTGAAATCAGTGAAGCAAATATTTACGACAGAAGAATGACAACAATTCATATTTTCTTGCAAAAGCTAAGTGCTTTCCAGGATGTAAGACAAGAAGATACAGATAGAAGAAATCTTTTATGTTTTGTTACTGAGATACATGCACTCAGGTTACATCCTATGCCAAGCCATACAACTGAAGCAGGAGAAATTACCAAATCCCTGGAAGAGAAGTGGTTTGATTAATTAATGTATCACACAGAACTACTGTTCAAGCAATAAACATCAATTTGCCTAAAATTTCCTGCTAACTCTGGATGGAAGCTACTTAACTTCAGCAATATCTGATTCAACTGAGAGCAAAAAATAAAGCTTTGAGCTTAGTCAAAAGGGAAAGTATTTAAAACGGATATAAGAGGCTCTGACAAAAGTCGGGAAGGCAATAGTGGCACGCTCTGAAATGCTGCATCAACAAGCCTCTTCATGGGTGCCTGGGTGGCTCATTCATTAAGCATCTGCCTTCTGCTCAGGTCATGATCCCAGGGTCCTGGGATCGAGCCCCGCATCGGGCTCCCTGCTCTGCAGGAAGCCTGCTTCTCCCTCTCCCACTCCCCCTGCTTGTGCTCCCTCACTCACTGTGTCTCTCTCTGTCAAATAAATAAATAAAATCTTAAAAAAAAAAAAGCCTCTTTGTGGCACACAGGTCACACACATGGCACATAGGACAATGCTACATGGAAAAACATGGATAGCAATGACATGTAGAGTTGAAAGATGAGTTAAGAGAATCGAATTTTGAATGTGAAGAAGTGTCAAGAACACTTAAACCAATTTATGTTGCCTGATTCAGACATGAGAGCAATAGATAATAAAATATATGTCTAAAGTCTAAAAGAGCTCCTTCAATACTTATTAAAAACCTTACATGAGGGGTGTCTGGGTGGCTCAGTTGTCACGTGTCTGCCTTCGGCTCAGGTCATGGTCCCAGGGTCCTGGGATCGAGCTCCGCATTGGGCTCCCTGCTCTGCAGGAAGCCTGCTTCTCCCTCTCCCACTCCCCCTGCTTGTGCTCCCTCACTCACTGTGTCTCTCTCTGTCAAATAAATAAATAAAATATTAAAAAAAAAAACCTTACGTGACCAAAAACACTGTGTCATAGTTTAATTGACAGTGTTTTTTTTTCCTAAGTGGTCTATAAAATAATGCTACAACTTATAGCAGCTTATTGTTGAAAACCAGTAGTAGTATTAGTAACTAATAATTCTTAGATGATCATCATATTCCCGGCTCCACATTTGGTATTTTATGTATATTATCTCAATTAGTCCTTACAGGAATCCTAAGAGGTATATAAAGGGTATCCTCATGATGCCCGCACACCTCTGACAAGTAGTTCCCAAATGAGGTCACAGATGTAATGCAATTTTTAAAAAGATTTTATTTATTTATTTGAGAGACAGAGAGAGAGAGCACAAGTGGGGTGCGGGGCAGAGAGAGAAGCAGACTCCCTGCTAAGCAGGGACCCCCCCCCCCCACCCTCGCCATCCAGATGCAGGGCTCGATTCCGGGACTCGATTCAGGGCTCGATTCAGGGTCATGACCTGAGCCAAAGCAGATGCTTAACCAACTGAGGCACCCAGGCATCCTTGTAATGCAATTTTTTAAAACATGGTTTAGCACCTCTGTACATATAGTAGTAGTAATATTTTGGTCAGTATACATAACTAAACATCAAAACCCTGAATCTGAAAATGATGATGGAGACACCCAAGGGAGGTTCAGTATGTGGTCTACTTCACTGAGACCAACAAGCAAAGTAATTTTCAGTTACTTTGTGTGAAAACTAGAATTTGGATCATGTCTTCTTGAGGAAGAAAAATCTTGGTATATATTTTTTTCATTAAATGTTTATTGTGTTTCAGTCAATCATTTGTAGTAGGCCACAGCCAAACCGAATTATGCAATACAGATAATATAGTACAAGAAAGGATATACCTGCAATGCAAAAAGAAACTCCATGTGCAACAGCTCCTCAGATGCTGACGTGGCCCCGCTCCCAGCCTAACTGTGGGAAAGGCAGTGAGCCTCTGGTTCTAAACACCTCTGAACTGGCAGAGTCCCCGCCCTGCACAAACTGTGTTTTCCATCAAACTCTGGGCATGCCTTCATAAGAAAGGCACTAGAGAGCCAAGTTCACTCACTTTCTTCATCTCATGTTCTTCCTCTCTACCATTTGTTTACTGGTTCAGTAGGAATATAAAGTGAAAGCAAACTGAAATAAAATCTGAATAGCCAGACCTCTCTTCAAAGCAGAGCCAGTCCTTAGGGTCTGGTCTAGTTCACCACTGTACAGATAAGGAAACCAATGCTTAGAGAGTTTCATAATTTGCTTAAGGACATAGAGCTAGTTAAGTATTTGCTCAAAAAAAAAAAAGTATCTGAACCCCAGTCTGACACAATATTCTATTCAACTGATATACCACAGTTTGTACTTTCCAACTGTTAGCATTTAGGTTGCTTTCAGTATTTCATAATTATAAAAATAAACATGGTACCAAATGGATTTTAGTTTACTACTTTTAGTGCATTAACTTAGATTAGCAGTACCAAGTGTTAGATTTGTTTTGTGACTCCGCCTTTTCCTAGTGACCCACGACCCTCTGGAAAGCCTATAGCTTCAGAAATAGGTGGGTATGTCTATTTTACTTCATGTCTCTCAGCACTATTTATTATCAAGTTTGACTAAATCAATATAGGTGAGGTGTACCTAATAATTGTTTTCACTTGCATATATTCATCACTGGTATGATTAAAAATTTCTGTATTTACTGGTTTGAATTATAGGACATGTGAATGAATATATGTATAAATATATACATGTGTGGTGGTCTGGCTATCAATCTATCTATATCTTTTACCATCCATGCAGGAGAGATCAGGTTTCACTGTTACAGAACCCAAAAATATTTGAGGTTGCTTGCAAAAATGGGGGTGGTGAAAAATGGAAGGAGAATGCTTCCTTTTTTAATAAAACTATACAGTTGTTTGAGGAGAATCTGCAATTGTGTGGAACACTATGGAAATAAATGGGGTATCAAGCAATCCCTAGACACTTATATCCAACTATATGCTTAATTTAAGTTTTTAATTCTATAGGGATGTAGAAGAATCTGTCCTTACGTTTATTAGAATACAAGACAAGTGGGCAGCCTCCGTGGTGCAGTCGGTTAAGCAACCGACTCTTGGTTTCGGCTCAGGTCATGACCTGATGATTGTGAGATTGAGCCCTGCTTTGGGCTCCATGCTCAGTGGAGTCTGCTTGAGATTCTCTCTCTCTCTCTCTCCCTCTGCCCTTCCCCCCCAACTCACGCACACACTCTCTCTAAAATAAATAAATAAATCTTAAAAAAAAGAATACAAGATAAGCACATTGACAATTTCAGAATATATAATGAGAGCTAAATTATGTCACAGCCCCAAGTGACATTCACAAGAGAGTGGAAGCCAGAATAAATAAGAAGGGAAAGAGAACTGATCTGCCTCTAAAAGAGGGTGGACAGAGGGGTAAACAGAGGACACTGTGTTAGGTGAAGAAAAAAACACTATTAGCCGTGGCCTGATGCAAAGAAGCTGTATACCCGTGGAAAGTCAGATTTCCCAGAACGAAGTAGGAAAGCTGGGGAGTCACACAAGCTGATTTTGAGAAAGAAGATATGATGGTGCCCAGCAACTGGAAGACCTGAGTGCCTGGCAGTGGAGTCCAAACTGAACCAGGAGCAAAGAAGAGCCACAGAAAGTATGCAAGCAGACATGTGACAGAGAGTGGTGGGCTGAGTCCAGCAGTGATGTACAGGGCATACAATGCAGAGACATGAGCAGAAAGGCTACTTCAAATACAACCACAGAAAGCCAGGCAGAATAACAAGGATGCAAGCCAAGGGGGTTTCTGAGAAACATTTCCAAATGAACCACAGCAGGCCAGAGTGACCGACGAAGACTGCAGCTCTGTGTGTGGCTACAGCACAGGGGAGCACTGGTTTTAGAGGAAAGAGACCCCAATTTCCACGTGTACCTTTCTAAAACAATGCAATGTCCCAGATGTCAAACTCATCGCTTTCTAATTAGTGGATTCAAACTAAGTTGGGTAAAGGTATTTTAAGGAAATCAAATTAATATAAATATACTTCTGGGGCACCTGGGTGGCTCAGGTCATGATCTGAGGGTCCTGGGATCGGGGCCCTGCGTCATCGGGCTCCCTCTTCAGCTGGGAGCCTGCTTCTCCCTCTCCCACTGCTGCTCATCCTGCTTGTGTTCTCTCTCTCTCAAATAAATAAATAAAATCTTTAAAAAAAAAATACACTTTTAGCCAGGATCAAATCAGTGGGCATTATGAGGATGATGATGATCTTTATTTTCCTCACTGTGGTTGTGTGAATTCACTTATTTATTTATATTTAAACCACACCTTGCTTCACAAACGTTTTGGGGTGGCATACAGTGAGAGTGAAGCTTCAATTAATCAATTCTTTGTACATTTATCTAGTATCTCTATTCTTGAATGTATAAATAATATTAAATGTATCCATTAAAGTGCTGTTTCATATCTAATATACTTTCTTTTTAAGATTTTATTTATTTATTTGAAAGAGAGAGACACAGCGAGAGAGGGAACACAAGTAGGGGGAGTGGGAGAGGGAGAAGCAGGCTTCCCGCCGAGCAGGGAGCCCGATGCGGGCCTCGATCCCAGGACTCTGGGATCATGACCTGAGCTGAAGGCAGATGCTTAACGACTGAGCCACCCAGGGGCCCCCGTATCTGATATACTTAAGAGAAGTTTAAAAAATTACACATCACCACTTGTATACTGTATTCTACTTGGCTGCTATTCTGATGTATTCCAATTTTTATTTATTTATTTTTCTAATTGATTTATTGTTATGTAAATCACCATACATTACATCATTAGTTCTTTTTTTTTTTTTAAAGATTTTATTTATTTATTTGAGAGACAGGGAATGAGAGATAGAGAGCATGAGAGGGAAGAGGGTCAGAGGGAGAGGCAGACTCCCTGCTGAGCAGGGAGCCCGATGTGGGACTCGATCCCGGGACTCCAGGATCATGACCTGAGCTGAAGGCAGTCGCTGAACCAACTGAGCCACCCAGGCGCCCCTACATCATTACTGCTAGATGTAGTGTTCCATGATTCATTGTTTCCACATAAAACCCAGTGCTCCACGCAGAACGTGCCCTCTTTAATACCCATCACCAGGCTAACCTATCCCCCCACTCCCCTCCCCTCTAGAAACCTCAGTTTGTTTTTCAGAGTCCATCGTCTCTCATGGTTCGTCTCCCCCTCCGACTTACTCCCCTTCATTCTTCCCCTCCTGCTATCTTCTTCTTCTTCTTTTTTCATAACATATCCTGCATTATTTGTTTCAGAAGTACAGATCTGTGATTCAACAGTCTTGCACAATTCACAGCGCTCACCATAGCACATAACCTCCCCAATGTCTATCACCCAGCCACCCCCTCCCTCCCACCCCCCACCACTCCAGCAACACTCAGTTTGTTTCCTGAGATAAAGAATTCCTCATATCAGCGAGGTCATATGATACATGTCTTTCTCTGATTGACTTATTTCACTCAGCATAACACCCTCCAGTTCCATCCACGTCGTTGCAAATGGCAAGATCTCATTCCTTTTGATGGCTGCACACTATTCCATTGTGTATATATACCACATCTTCTTTATCCATTCATCTGTCGATGGACATCTTGGATCTTTCCACAGTTTGGCTACTGTGGACATTGCTGCTATAAATATTGGGGTGCACGTACCCCTTCGGATCCCTACATTTGTATCTTTGGGGTAAATACCCAGTAGTGCAATTGCTGGATCGTACGGTAGCTCTATTTTCGACTGTTTGAGGAACCACCATACTGTTTTCCAGAGTGGTTGCACCAGCTTGCATTCCCACCAACAGTGTAGGAGGGTTCCCCTTTCTCCACATCCCTGCCAACATCTGTCGTTTCCGGACTTGTTAATTTTAGCCATTCTGACTGGTGTGAGGTGGTATCTCATTGAGATTTTGATTTGGATCTCCCCGATGCTGAGCGATGTTGAGCACTTTTTCATGTGTCTGCTGGCCATTTGGATGTCTTCTTTGGAAAAATGTCTGTTCATGTCGTCTGCCCATTTCTTGATTGGATTATTTGTTCTTTGGGTATTCAGTTTGATAAGTTCTTTATAGATTTTGGATACTAGCCCTTTATCTGATATGTCATTTGCAAATATTTTCTCCCATCCTGTCGGTTGTCTTTTGGTTTTGTGGACTGTTTCTTTTGCTGTGCAAAAGCTTTTTCTCTTGATGAAATCCCAATAGTTCATTTTTGCCCTTGCTTCCCTTGCCTTTGGCAATGTTCCTAGGAAGAAGTTGCTGCAGCTGAGGTCGAAGAGGTTGCTGCCTGTGTTCTCCTTTAGGATTTTGATGGACTGCTGTCTCACGTTTAGGTCTTTCAACCATTTGGAGTCTATTTTTGTGTGTGGTGTAAGGAAATGGTCCAGTTTCATTCTTCTGCATGTGGCTGTCCAATTTTCCCAACACCATTTGTGGAAGAGACTGTCTTTTTTCCATTGGACATTCTTTCCTGCTTTGTCAAAGATGAGTTGACCATAGAGTTGAGGGTCCATTTCTGGGCTCTCTATTCTGTTCCATTGATTGATGTGTCTGTTTTTGTGCCAGTACCATACTGTCTTGATGATGACAGCTTTGTAATAGAGCTGGAAGTCCGGAATTGTGATGCCGCCAGCTTTGCTTTTCTTTTTCAACATTCCTCTGGCTATTCGGGGTCTCTTCTGCTTCCAAACAAATTTTAGGATTATTTGTTCCATTTCTTTGAAAAAAAGCGGATGGTATTTTGATGGGGATTGCATTGAATGTGTAGATTGCTCTAGGTAGCATTGACATCTTCACAATGTTTGTTCTTCCAATCCATGAGCATGGAACGTTTTTCCATTTCTTTGTGTCTTCTTCAATTTCTTTCATGAGTATTTTATAGTTTTCTGAGTACAGATCCTTTGCCTCTTTGGTTAGATTTATTCCTAGGTATCTAATGGTTTTGGGTGCAATTGTAAATGGGATAGACTCCTTGATTTGTCTCTCTTCTGTCTTGTTGTTGGTGTATAGGAATGCCACTGATTTCTCTGCATTGATTTTATATCCTGCCACTTGACTGAATTCCTGTATGAGTTCTAGCAGTTTTGGGGTGGAGTCTTTTGGATTTTCCACATACAGTATCCTATCATCTGCAAAGAGTGAGAGTTTGACTTCCTCTTTGCCGATTTGGGTGCCTTTGATTTCTTTTTGTTGTCTGATTGCTGTGGCTAGGACTTCTAATACTATGTTGAATAGCAGTGGTGAGAGTGGACATCCCTGCCGTGTTCCTGACCTTAGGGGAAAAGCTCTCAGCTTTTCCCCATTGAGAATGATATTCGCTGTAGGTTTTTCATAGATGGCTTTTATGATATTGAGGTATGTGCCCTCTATCCCTATACTCTGAAGAGTTTTGATCAAGAAAGGATGCTGTACTTTGTCAAATGCTTTTTCTGCATCTATTGAGAGGATCATATGATTCTTGTTCTTTCTTTGTTAACGTATTGTATCACGTTGATTGATTTGCGGATGTTGAACCAGCCTTGCAGCCCAGGGATAAATCCCACTTGGTCGTGGTGAATAATCCCTTTAATGTACTGTTGGATCCTATTGGCTAGTATTTTGGTGAGAATTTTTGCATCCAAGTTCATCAAGGATTTTGGACTGTAGTTCTCCTTTTTGATGGGGCCTTTGTCTGGTTTTGGGATCAAGGTAATGGTGGCCTCATAAAATGAGTTTGGAAGTTTTCCTTCCATTTCTATTTTTTGGAACAGTTTCAGGAGAATAGGTATTAATTCTTCTTTAAATGTCTGATAGAATTCCCCTGGGAAGCCATCTGGCCCTGGGCTTTTGTTTGTTGGGAGATTTTGGATGACTGCTTCCATTTCCTTAGTGGTTACAGGTCTGTTCAGGTTTTCTATTTGTTTCTGGTTCAATTTTGGTAGTTGATACATCTCTAGGAATGCACGCATTTCTTCCAGGTTATCTAATTTGCTGGCATAGAGTGGCTCATAATATGTTCTTAGAATTGTTTGTATTTCTTTGGTGTTGGTTGTGATCTCTCCTCTTTCATTCATGATTTTGTTGATGTGGGTCATTCCTCTTTTCTTTTTGATAAGTCTGGCCAGGAGTTTATCAATCTTGTAATTCTTTCAAAGAACCAGCTCCTAGGTTCGTTGATCTGTTCTACTGTTCTTTTGGTTTCTAGTTCATTGATTTCTGCTCTGATCTTTATGATTTCTCTTCTCCTGCTGGGTTTAGGCTTTATTTGCTGTTCTTTCTCCAGCTCCTTTAGGTGTAGGGTTAGGTTGTGTATTTGAGACCTTTCTTGTTTCTTGAGAAAGGCTTGTATTGCTATATACTTTCCTCTCAGGACTGCCTTTGCTGCATCCCCAAGATTTCGAACAGTTGTGTTTTCATTTTCATTGGTTTCCATGAATTTTTTTAATTCTTCTTTAATTTCCTGGTTGACCCATTCATTCCTTAGTAGGATGCTCTTTAGCCTCCATGCATTTGAGTTCTTTCCAACTTTCCTCTTGTGATTGCGTTCTAGTTTCAAAGCATTGTGGTCTGAAAATATGCAGGGAATGATCCCAATCTTTTGGTACCGGTTGAGACCTGATTTGTGACCTAGGATATGATCAATTCTGGAGAATGTTCCATGGGCGCTAGAGAAGAATGTGTATTCCGTTGCTTTGGGATGGAATGTTCTGAATATGTCTGTGAAGTCCGTTTGGTCCAGTGTGTCATTTAAAGTTTTTATTTCCTTGTTGATCTTTTGCTTAGCTGATCTGTCCATTTCAGTCAGGGGGGTGTTAAAGTCCCCCACTATTATTGTATTGCTGTCAATGTGTTTCTTCTCTTTTGTTATTAATTGCCTTATATAATTGGCTGCTCCCACATTAGGGGCATAGATATTTACAATTGTTAGATCATCTTGTTGGATAGAGCCTTTAAGTAGGATATAGTGTCCTTCCTCATCTCTTATTACAGTCTTTGGTTTAAAATCTAGTTTGTCTGATATAAGGATTGCCACCCCAGCTTTTTTTGGTGTCCATTAGCATGGTAAATGGTTTTCCACCCCCTCACTTTCAATCTGGAGGTGTCTTTGGGTCTAAAATGAGTCTCTTGCAGACAGCATATTGATGGGTCTTGTTTTTTAATCCAATCTGATAGCCTGTGTCTTTTGATTGGGGCTTTTAGCCCATTTACATTCAGGGTAACTATTGAAAGGTATGAATTTAGTGCCATTGTATTGCCTGTAAGGTACTTTGACTGTATATTGTCTCTGTTCCTTTCTGATCTGTGCTGCTTTTAGTCTCTCTCTTTGCTTAGAGGACCCCTTTCAATATTTCCTGGAGGCCTGGTTTCGTGTTTGCAAATTCCTTTAGTTTTTGTTTGTCCTGGAAGCTTTTTATCTCTCCTTCAATTTTCAATGAGAGCCTAGCTGGATATAGTATTCTTGGCTACATATTTTTCTCGTTTAGTGCTCTGAAGATATCATTCCAGTCCTTTCTGGCCTGCCAGGTCTCTGTGGATAGGTCTGTTGCCAATCTAATGTTTCTACCATTGTAGGTTACATATCTCTTCTCCCGAGCTGCTTTCAGGATTTTCTCTTTGTCTCTGAGACTCGTAAGTTTTACTATTAGATGTCGGGGTGTTGACCTATTTTTATTGATTTTGAGACGGGTTCTCTTTGCCTCCTGGATTTTGATGCCTATTTCCTTCCCCACATTAAGGAAGTTCTCTGCTATTATTTGCTCCAATATACATTCTGCCCCTCTCTCTTTCTTCTTCTTCTGGGATCCCAATTATTCTAATGTTGTTTCGTCTTATCGTATCGCTTATCTCTCGAATTCTGCCCTCGTGATCCTGTAGTTGTTTCTCTCTCTTTTTCTCAGCCTCTTTATTTTCCATCATTTGGTCTTCTATATCACTGATTCTCTCTTCTACCTCATTTATCCTAGCAGTTAGTGCCCCCATTTTTGATTGCACCTCATTAATAGCCTTTTTGATTTCGACTTGGTTAGATTTTAGTTCTTTTCTTTCTCCAGAAAGGGTTTCTCTAATAACTTCCACACCTTTTTCAAGCCCAGCTAGTATCTTTACAGTCATGATTCTGAACTCTAGGTCCGACATCATACTAATGTCCGTATTGAGTAGGTCCCTGGCTGACGGTACTATCTCTTGTTCTTTTTGCTGAGGTGATTTTTTTCGTCTTGTCATTTTGTCCAGAGGAGAATAGATGAATGAGAGAACAAAATGCCAACAGGTTAAGAACGTCCCCAGCAAATATACTCTATACAAATTAGAAAAGACTTGAAACCAGGGGAAAAGAAAGGGAAAGAAAGAAAAAAGAAAGAGAAAAGAAAGAGAAAAGAAAGAAAAAAACCCCAAAAAGATAAAGATTAAAAACAAAAACAGAACAATACAAAAAAACCCGAATATGATCAAATATGATCAGGCTAGTGCATAGATCAGTGCCACACACTAGATTTTGGGTATATTTTGGTCTGTCAGAAAAAAGTGCCTCCTAAAATTTTAAAGGAAGAAAGACTTATATATGTACAAAATAAGGGTTGATACAACGAAGGGATGGAAGATGACTGTAAAGATGAAAATTATAAAAGATTTTATAAAAGGAATTGATACGATAAGAAATTTGAAAAAAGAAAGAAGAAGATTCAAAAAAAAAGGGAGAGAATGTAATCAGGCAGGAGACTAGAACAAAGGCATACACTAGTGATTTAGGGTATATTTTGATCTGTTAGAAGAAACTGTATCTCAAAATTTTAAAGAGAGAACAACTTATATATATATGCCAAAAATAAGGGTAACTACTATGAAGGGATAAAATATGACTCTAAAAATGAAAATAAAAAATGTTTTTTTAAAAAAAAGGGATTGATAAGATGTTGGTTGAAAAAGGGAAAAAGAGAAATTAAAAAAACAGTTAAAAAAATTAACTTTGAAAAACTAATGAATCCTGGTAAGAAAAAGCCATGAATTCTATGTGCAGTATTCCCCTAGCGCTGGAGTTCTCCCGTTCTCCTTGATCGGTAAACTTGGTCTTGGCTGGCTGTTCGTGCTGCTCTTCTGGGGGAGGGGCTTGTTGCCGTGGTTCCCAAATGTCTTTGCCGGAGGCGGAATTGCCCCGCCCTTGTCGGTCCCAGCTAAGCAAGCTGCTCGGGTTTGCTCTCAGGAGCTTTTGTTCCCTGCAAGTTCTCGGTACAGCTTTGGAGGAGGACAGTGAAAATGGCGGCCTCCCAATCTCCGCCCCAGAGGAGGCAAGAACTCGGGGCTCCGCTCCTCAGTGCGCCCCCAGAGAAAAGCAGTCAGTCACTCCCGTGTCCCCGGTCTCCAGCCGCACTCCGTGCTCACCGGGCCTGTGACCAATCGTTTCTATCTCTGGCACCCGACCCCGTGTGGAGTCTCCAAACCCAGCAGATCCCTGCGGTGCGCTCACGCACCGCTCCTCCCGGGGGAGGGAGGGGAGTCTCCCCTGGCTCTGCCGCTTGTTGGGTCCCTGCTGGAGGAGCAGTGGCCCGACTGGACCGCGGATCACAGTTTATGGCCACCCCGAGCTGAGAGCCCGCGCCTCGGTTCCGTCTCTGCAGCCGGCTTCCCTTCTCCGATACCCAGGAGCTCTACTGCACTCAGGCACCCCCGGTCTTTCTGTGACCCCGAGGGTCCTGAGACCACACTGTCCCACGAGGGTTTCACCCCCCGCTTAGCCACTGGAGCGACGTCCCTCCGCGGAGCCGACTTCTAAAAGTTCCGATTTTGTGCTCCGCGGCTCTATCACTTGCTAGAAGCGGCCGACGGAGGTCCCCTCACCTGCCGTCTATCCTCCCGAATATCGCCTCAGATTCACTTCTCCGTACGTCCTACCTTCCAGAAAGTGATCGCTTTCCTGTTCAGAGAGTTGTTGTTACTCTCCTCTTCGATCTCCTGTTGAGTTCGTAGGTGTTCAGAATGGTTTGATCCCTATTCAGCTGAATTCCTGAGACCAGACGAAATCCAGGTCTCCTACTCCTCCGCCATCTTGCTCCGCCCCGTATTCCAATTTTTAAAACAGCAAGCAAGTCATCAGAAGGCTCTGAGATATGTTATACTCAATACTGGTAAAGTAGAAAACCCTACCATTACAGAACAGCAGTTGCATGTAACTAGCAACAACACAGAGTATGTGGCCATTATGAACATGAAACTAATTCTTTCATGTTTATCTTGTTGGCTAAGATCAAGGGGATTACCAAAATATTTACTTTCTCCACTATGTTCCCATAGACAGTTTATAATTGTGATGATACTTTAACAGTCATAAAGGCCGACTTGATACTGACACCAGACTTCCTCCTTTTGTTTGCCTTTTAAGAAGAGGTCATTAATAACAGCAATGATTAGCCATCTCAGTCATCACTCAATCCAGACAGGAGGCACAATGGCCCTTATATCAAACCTGAGCTGTGACGTAGAAGCCTTCAAGCCCTGTAAGTGAGCCTTGATAAGTCTCTCCACACAATAGGATTTCCTATTATAAACATCTGTTTTCTCACATGAACCATGTTGAACATGTTAAAAATAAGTTTCTCCTTCCATATCAGTTTGTCAAAGGAATAATCAATCAAAAACTAAGGCTGAAGGTCCAAATCTCCTCCCCCAGCTGATGTAAGTTTCCACCTTAACTTTCTCGGGGGATTTGAAAGTTCAATACTAGGGAAGGTAACTGTTAAACTCTTAAGAGCACAATAAAGCTTTTCTTTTTCAAACAGTAGATAACATCTACTAAAGATACTAAATGCACTTTTAAAGAAAAGAAAAAGTAAGGCAAAATGCTACACAATGTGCCAATAATACTCCTTCTAATTCTAGGACTGTGTGTACTTAGGTCTCCAAACGGGCGCACTGTTGCTCTTTTCCTTAGAGATTCCCCTGGAGTCAGGTGGAACATAAATGAACATTTGGAGCAGAAGTCAGAGAAAGCCCATTTGGAAATAACAATATTGTTCCTCTTTGCTCTCTTGCCATCTCCTGGACTTTATGTGAAAGAATCTTAGACATCTAGCTGTTTGCTAAGAAAATGAGAAGCAGATCTGTACAGAGATCAGGAAGGGCAAAGAGGATTCATCCACATACCAACTGCAAGTGATAGTGACTACCTAGAATGCTATATTCAAAAGGATTCTGAGGTCATGTTGCTGACTCAACAGGAAAGAATTTGCGGTGATTATAATGTCTACCAAGATCATGTGAAGGGGGAGTAGCAGCACTTGCACCAGCTTATTTCCTCCCTTTTGTGTAGATGCATTCGTCTCCCTGGAGAAAGCCTGGTTATTGCACGTGTGACCAAGAAGATGATACCAGAATATCAGAAATAAGGGCTGCTAAAGCAAACACCATGGCATAACTTAATGTCAGTGTCCTACCCTTCTCTCATTAATTTGTTAATATGTGCTTGAGTTGTCAACCCAATTGACAAAACCCTTTCTCTTTTAATGATGGAGAGTACTATGCAACAGAAATTATTATGGTGAAGGAAATGTTCTATATCTGCACTTTCCAATGTGGTAGCCGCTAATGGTAGCCACACGTGGCTACTGAGCAGTTGAAATATAGCTAGTGAAATCGAGGAACTGAAACTTTAATTTTATTTCACTTTAATTTATGCAAATTTCAACTTAAATAGCCACATTTGGCAAGTAGCTAACATATCAGACAGCCAATACGTTTATGGCTAAATGTGACTGGAATCTGTTTGCTTAAAATGTTGATGTAAATCCACAAAGGATGGGATCCAACTCTGTTTTGTTTATTGAAATATGCTGAAAGCCTACAACACTGCCTGAAACATAGTAGATGCTTAATGAATACTCATTGAATGCATAAATGACTGGATAAGACTTCAAGTCAATCCTGAGGTATGTATAGTTTTGCAGCTTTTGGCTTTTATACAACATTATGAGAGGGAGATATATGTCCTATCACAATTAAACACTCTCTCAGACTCAAACCAGTAACCCAGCCCTCACTGACCTAAGTAAAGATAATATTTTCCACAGAGCTTCAAACAGATAAAGGGTCATTAGATACATGTTTAAATTCTGCATTGCGAATACTCTGAAATCTCCTCAGCCCCTAACCTGAAAGTAAGAAAACAATTCATTTTAGAATTGACCCATCAGGTACTCTGAGAGAATACACTATTTGGGGCAACACTTCTCTATCATGACAGGAAGATGGCAGGGACAATATCATATTTATTATCAAATCCACTGATGGAACTGAGTTTAAGAGCTCTTTTTGGAGATGACAAAGAAAACACTTAATGTCTTTCTTAAAGTGAAGGGAAATATCCCTAAAAAAAACACATTTGGCATATGAACTTTCAGCACCTTGGAAAAGTCACGTGTAATATTCCACAATACCGGCATTTATTTGCGCCAAAACAGTTATGAGAAGTGGCAAAAACAGAAAAGCATCACTAAAGAAACAGATCAAAGAAAACAATGATGAATTCTGTTCCAAATGAGATTGTATTTAAAAAAAAAAAAACTACTGATAATATAGTGTGAAGCACATTCCTTTTCATTAGTAATAATAAATTCTAAATATTTTTGCTTTGTGAATCCAATGCCAGTAAGAAAATATTCCAGAGGGAACTAGGGCATTTTGCTTGCCTTTGTGACACATGCCATCTCAATAACAACGCAACAAACCATTATGCAGTGCTATTTGAAACATAAATAAAACCTCTTCTGAGTACTTTCTTCCTCCTCTCAATACTTGTGGGGACATCTGACCTTGAACTGAGAGTCTCTTCTGAAAATGTTGTCCACATGTCTGAAGTTCTCCCCCTCACACATGTACTCTGCCATCCACTTTCAACCAAACCATCTAAATTACATTCAGATTTTTGTGGTATCATAATAACTTCAATATGGGATATATTTTCAACATTCTGGTCAGAGACTCCTTTCTTCCCCGCCTCACCCTCCCTCCAAGTTATTTCAGGTTTGCATATTTCATTTTCACATCTCAGTGGGATACCCATCACATAACATTTATTTGTGAGGTCTAAAGGCATAATGTGGAGGATTGTGAACTAGCATGTCAAAACCACATACTGCATGCGTACGTCTTAAAGAATGAAAAAAGATTCCTTTTTTCCCCAGACATATAAGCTGTCTCAACAGTATAAGTCCAAAGTGAATACCACAACCTAATTAAAGATGAAGAGCATAACAAGCAGTATTAAAATGTCTTTCTTGATTCATTCTTCTCCAAGTTATGTTTTTATCAAATGTCCTGTCTCATTAATGACTTCGATAGACATAACGAGTATACACACCTTCTAATCTCACCACATTCAGAAGAAAGTTGAAAGAATTTTCCCCACCCTGCTTTGGGAGGTATGACAGCAGAGAACCCGGTGGTAGGGCAGAAAGCAGCTTTGAAAAGACGCCTCGTCCATTCACCTGCTTACAGGGATGAACATACTACATACTCCCAGCAAATGAGGCTGTTTTTAAAGATCTCTAGATTTGGAACTACCACAATCTCTCTGGGGACTCAATCCCTACATTTGAGAACCTTTATTTCAAGGAAGTTCTTCCTCTGGGTCTAATCACACTTCAGGAGCATGAGAGCTGTGCAGTCGCACAGGGCTCGAGGTTCAGAAGGGCCCCACACTTGAATTAATGCTTTGCCGTCGCCATCTTGAAATTCTTAATAATGTTATCTTTGAACTTGTGTTTTGTAAGTGAAGTCCGATGGGACAGTGAAGTGTGTGTGAGAAGGGAAGACATGCCCAATATGCGTGGCCTTCTCCCTTTCTGCTCCATAAGCTTAGAATTCCACGGCCCCTGAATGAGTGGGAGTCAGGGAGACTCAAAGCAAGAACAAGGAAGGCGTGTTACATCTAGACTGATTAAGTGAGGCACTGACAGCCCTTCAAGGCTTTTCATTTGCACCAAAACTTGTTTTGAATGAAGAAAGAAACAGGAATGACTAAGGCAGTCCATTATACTCCTGTTACTTCCCTGTATTATCCAACTATTACACTGAAAACGGTAACAGAAGGAAGGGGAAATAGAGCAACACAGAGCTCCTTTTCCTTTCTCTCCTTCCTTACTCATCAGTAAGCTGAAGGTGGAAAGTGTTGGTAGATGTGTGCATATCAAGAAGTGAAATAAAAACAGTTAATTTTGTGCAGTGATTCACAAGTTCTTTAAGAACAAAATGCATAGGCATGTATGAGCTACAAAATACAAATTACATAATTTTGGTGATTCTGCATAGAGGGTCAATGCTCTTACATTTGTATTAAAACTGGCATTGCATACTAAAGATTGAGGGTAAAATTCATGCTAACAACTTAAATTTTTAATTTTTCTTCATTAAGAACATAAAATAGCAAATAAAGCACCATGATGAGAGAGAGATGGCAGAAAGTAAAAAGCTTTGTTTTAGTACCTGTTTTAACAACACTTCAGCACTTTTCTCTACTTTTTGAACAGCAGATCTACATTTTCATTTTGCACTGGGCCCTGTAAGTTATATAGCTGGCCCTGCCCTGATCCTTCATGCTCCAGATTATATCTACTACCTTTGTTCTGCCAAGTCAGCTCTTAGTAGCTTTCACCCTTCTCTCCAGTCATTCACCCAACAAATATTGACTGTGCTATGGTCAGGCATTGTGCCAGATGCTGAGAAAATAAAAATGCGTAAGATATAATTCCACTCTATTCCATTATCTCATTTAATTCTTATTCAATATTGCATAGGTCCTATTATTGCTTCCAGCTTAGAGCTACAGAAGTAGAGATTTAGAACAGCTAGAAAACCTGATCAGAAGGCATCAAGTGGTGGAACCAGGAACTGAGGCCACCCACATCTTTCTGACTGCTAAATCTGAGTTCATAGTTATCATTCTTGCTAATACACTCCTAATTGTATTGTTTTCTATTACTACAATGTCCCTATTTCTAGCGTCTCAAAAATCAATTTTAGCAGTAATTTTATTTTCTCAATCTAGGAAAAAGGTGTACTCTAAATTTTTTTGCAATTTATTTATTAGTATTTTGTTTAGGACATAAAATATAGTTTGATTTTTTTTTTCATCTGACAATCCTTAGAAAATTACATTCAACTGACAAAGCCTGTGATTTTCAAAATCTTGTTCATGACTTTGTTTGTTAAAATACAGTGCATTGGTTAAAAACATATGCTTTGAAAGCAGCCAGACCTGGGCCCAAATCCTGGCTCTACCACCCACTAGTTTCCAAAAGGTACTTAACCCTCAAAGCCTAAATTTTTTCATATATAAAATGGGGATGTAAACAGTACCTTAACTACCTTACCTTTGGCCATGTTTAAGATTAAATGAGATAATCCTTGTGAAACACTTAAAATATCACCTAATGCCTACCTAGTAAGCACTCAAAAATGTTAGTTTTAGTACTATTATTTTTAGTCCTATGTTCTCATAGCTGTGTTTAAAAATGGAGTTGAAATGATTTTTTTCTTGAATGGTTTCCTCCAATACAGAAAATAAGTCCAGGGGTCTCTAATTTCTAAGAAGTATATTATTTCTTTGTATATAAAAGCATGCAAAAAGTTCCCCAAAAATGACACCTGGTAGTCATATAAACCTCTAAAATTCAAGGGCTCTAAGATGTTTTTACTCATATAATCTTTCACCAAAAACTCCAAATACGAACCCTCATTTTGCCCTGTTTGGTTCTAAACTGCCTACTCAAAGGGTCAAGAGTAAAGGAGTTTATACACTATATACAAAGAACTATATAAATGTAACAAAATATTCCTGTCATTTAACAAGGCTATCTCAGCTCTCCCTAACTCTTGAAGTAACACTTAAATTTAAGAACATTGAGCAAATTAAAATGGCTGAACTGTTTTCTCTGGTGGAAAAGGAAAGGATTAGCTAATCTGAAGGTTTACTGCCATCACTCAGGCAGTCAAATGACTATTTCCCTGGCTTCTAAGTGATTGAAGAGCACATAAAAAATAGACTGGATACCACATAAAAATGGACTATATACCTATTTTTAAAATAGCTCTAGAAAAAAAGAGGCCTTTATTTGACATTTTTATTATGGTTTAAAGAAAAGAAAAACAGGATCTCGGTTAAAAAAAAAAAAAAAAAAGCCTCCATCTGATACCTTAGAAAACATGATAGCCATGCGAGATCTTCCCCAAACCACACTCTTTTCAATAATGATGGCTGTTACCACTGCAGGCTTGTGGGTCCTTACCAATTCTTGAGTATCATGCTGCAGTGGCAGAAATGCTGCTTCCAGAATAGCAACCTGGTCAGGACTAAGCTTCTGCCACAGCCCAATCAGCAGAATCACCAGATGGGTGGCACTTCTCAGCTTGGTGAATGACTGGAACAGATTGTCTTGGTTTTCCTCTACTGCATCTGCTAGAGCGATTACCTGCAAAAATGACAAACTTCAGTTAGGGATAATTTCACAATTCTTGAGCCCTCAACAAATTACATTTGGCACACTCTTGTTTTTCTTTAAAACAAATTGATGAACTTTGTCTTCCACAAACACAAGCTATGTTGAGTAATAAAATAGTTATCATTCATCTGTTCACTTCCTTCTTTAAAAAAAAAAAAATCCCTAAGGTAATTCCAAACCCATATGGCCAGGAGATGAAAATATCCATGAAATCAGCTTAATAGGGACATTGTTCGGTGTCTGCTTCACCATCAATTGACCTTCTACAATATATGATAATATAAGTAACCTCAAATACAGTTACAATAGTCTTTATTACTAGCCACAGAGATTGATTAAAAATATCAAAATAACCGCATTTGCCACATAATTTAAAATAATGACTTCATTACACACTTCAGAAAGTAACTGTCCACCTCTAATTATTATTCTTTACATGTTACAGGATGCTAGGATATCCAGTATTTCTTTATTATAACCAAAAAGTAGATAATGTTCAAACATTTGACCAATTGAGTAATGTCATTTTTAACATAAATGTCAGGCACTAGCCCACAGGGACCTGAAAGAAAAAAAAATGTTCAGGGTGTGTTAGCTTTACAATGCCAAATCTACTTAGGATAAAATTGGCAGGAGTAGAATTGGCTTTTTTTTTTTAATCCTCTTGAATAATCCTGTGGAAAAAAGAACTAAAGCAACAATTGGATGGAACATCCAAGACTGCCCATTGGTGTTTTATTTTAATGTCTTGGTGAATTTTGTGCTCATTAAAAGTAATGAACTGACTGGCCCAGAGGGTCAAGGCGTCTGACAGCCCCCAGAACAGGAATAGTAAAAGCCAGGGCAATGTGAGCTCCTTTCTATCAGTCCCTGCCAGCTTGAGGAACTAGAGCTTAGATGACTTTCAGAACTCTAATGCACATGAACCATTTGGTGATATTTCATGGCTTACTGACACTGGCCCAAAGGGCTTGTTAAAAAAATCATCATTCAAACAAGTAAGAGTTTACAGCTGTGTGGTCTCCCAAATCCCATGTAGCAACAGGGGCTGTAGGGGGACAGTCCTCAGAATATCTGGGAGATGCTGGAAAAGACATACAGGTTCGGAAAAGACAAAGCGATTGAAGGTCCTTGCCTGACAATGCTGGGCAGACCAAGATTCTTTGCCATTTGGTTGAGGGGTTGCAGGAGATAGAAAAGACAATCACAATTCACATTCAGATCTCCAGGGAGCCCTGGGAGTTTGGACCAAGGTCAGCATTACAAAAAAGTGCATTGCTTACTATGTACCTAATACGGTGCTACTTCCTTTCCATAGGTGTTCAGAAAAGCACATGATATGTTATAGTCCATAAGGATCTTATAATTTGTTGGACAGGAAACATACATACACAACCAATTAGTGGAAAGAAACATTACTGAAATAATGTCCTAACTGTGCAGAACAGAAAATAAGTGTAAAAGAAGTTAGCAAAGGGACAGATTACTATCGGCCAGAGTTAATATCCCTGAGGTCTCTTTTACTCAAATGAGGCTTGGAACTCATCCCTTCCCTATTACTTCAAGAAGTCCCCTCTAAGAGACAGAGCCACTTTCCTTAAACCAAAACACCTGGAATCATCTGCTTCTTCCCCCACCCTCACCATGATTACAACTAACTCCTATTAAAGTCTACGTTTATATTTTTTTCTTCCTGTGAGTGTTACCAATTAAGCCTCATTGTGAGGACCATCATATAATGACACAGATGCTTTATTGTTGATAAGCCCAAATCACACAGAGATCAAGGTCATAAACACCTCCTAAGTGCCAGGTATATGCAAGAATTTGCAGGAAGCACTCTAGGAAATTCAATGGCGGCAGATCTAATCTCTACCTTCAGAGAGTTTATAATGGAAAAAGGAAAAAACTTCAGAGGCAAATGTTGACATTGTAGGAAAGATCCTATGAATGATAAAGGAGAATGATATTAATATAATTGTTAGGTTAATAATAATCCCTGTAATTAAGTGAGCACAGACTACATGCCAAACATTCTGCTGTGCCATACAGGTATCAGTGCCTTCAATCCCCACACCTCCACCCACTTGGAATGATCTCTATTTTACAGATGAGGCCTCTGAGGCTCAGCAGATGTAAGGAATTTGTCCAGTACTGTTCACAGGGATGCAATGCCCATGCTTAGAAGGGCTCCGTGCTCGGTTTAATGCCCTGCTGTCTCTGTCTTGAAATTCTTCTTCTTCTTTTTTTTTTTTTTTAGAGAGAGAGCATGAGCAGGGGGAGGGGCAGAGGGAGAGAGAGAGAGAATTTAAGCAGGCTTGACACCCTGTGCAGAGCCCAACGTGGGCATGATCTCGTGACCCTGAGATCAAAACCTGAGCTGAAATCAAGAGTCGGACACTTAACCAACTGAGCCACCCAGGAGCCCCTCTGTCTTGAAATTCTAAATAATTTTATTTTTGAACTTGTGTTTTATAAGTGAAGTCAATGAAGGGATGATAGACATGCACATGAGGAGATAATGCTCATTAACTCATAGCATTAAATGTTCTTATATTTGCATTTAAAACTGGCATTGCACAATATAAGATTAATGGTTAAAATTCATGGTAACAATTTCAAATTTAAATTTCTCCTTACTTGGAATGGCATTAAATAGAAAATAAAAACACGATCAGAAGGTGTGAAAGAGAGACTACCGAAGAAAGAAAAAAGCTTTGTATTTTAGTAGTTATTTTAACAGCACTTTCTTCCGGCCTCTTAACAAGGGCCCTGCATTTTAATTATGCCCTGGGAACTGCAAGTTAAGCACTCAGCCTGACCATCACCTAGCAAGTGAGAGATCAGGATTCAAACCTTGGAGTCTCTCACTTCAAAGCCTGCATGCAACCTGAAGCACCTTCTAGGTTCAGAGAAAGGCCTTACTGATTCTGGAGCACTTTAGGAAAGAAAAGGTAGAGGAAGAAGCAGTGGTGTGCTGGAATCAACTTGTCCAGCTCCTACAGGCTCCAGAGAAAGGATGGGTCATTTGATTTTCAATTTTGTATACCAGCTGTTAAACTCAGCCATTACTAAAAATTAAGCTACATAAACTTAAAATTAAATAAGTTACAACAAAACAAAGGTAATACTCAAAACTCGTTACTTCCTAATTAGTTTACCATTGTCTAGGCCCTTGAGGTTATTTATGCTTATTGTATCTGTATGCTGGAAACACTGCAATGGTGGGTTATTGCCCATTTCTTCCCAACTTTGCATTCAGTGACCTCACACTGGTAGACCGAAATCAGCCACGGCAGAAGTATTTACAACATGAACATCAACAAATCCTCCCAACATCTCTCCTTCCCAGAGAACGAGTTGCTAAATATTTACCAGCGTGCCACTGCGAGAGGTACCTGAAATTCATCCTCAAGAAGATGTTGGGTAAGGGCGCTTTAAAAGTGCAGGAAACAACTGAACAAATGCATTAAAGCAGAAAAGTAGAGGCTGCTTGTTCAGGAAGGAGCAAATATTCCAGCTTGGGAACAGCATTTGATGGGATTAAAAAAAAAAAAGGTAATCTGGGCATCTATTGTAGAGGAAACAGAATGTCAAGGTGAAGGGCATGCACATAACACTATAGTACTGTGAGTATGGGTGTTCCCTGTTGGAGGCTGCACTCAAAGCAACTATCGATCATAGTAAACATTTGGGCATTTGGTGGGACTTAAAGTAAGGCTGTTACGCACGTTCCTCACTATCAAGGGAAAATTCTTACTAAGTGTAACAGCATGTCAGTTCACAGATCCACCCAACTTGCTAAACACAGCTGTGGTGGAAGAATGACTTCTCAGTGAGACAGCAGCCCAAGCCACAGGATCTTTCCTGAGCAAGGCCCAAAATACATCAGTCTGGGAGAAGCATCATTTCTCTAAGTTTTGGTCTTGCTGGTTATATTTCTGTGCCATTGTGGAAAGTCTGCTATCCCCAAACGGTCACAGAAATTGGAAAGAAATGGAATAAACAAGTCCTTATGTAAATTACCCCCAAGGAAAATCTTCCTGACCTAATGGCCAGCATGAAATACTAAACAGATCTCCATGTTCTCAATTTGGTTTTACATATAACAGCCAAGTTTACTTTGTTCTCCATAAGAGCCAAATGAATTTAGCAGAATTAACAAAAAGGGCTGGAAAACGTAGACCCATCAAGATTTAGATCTGTCCCACTAAGGCCTAGAGGATCTCGCTGCTCACCTGGAACTGCAAAACGAGGCCAACCAGCTGCTAGGCCTTAAATCTGAAGGAGAGTGATTTTTCAGTGCTCATCACTGGCTGTGCAAGATGTGTGTTCCCTGGTGTTCAAAAGAACTACAGAAAGGGAGGGGTTTAGGAAACAATACATGCTAACGATTTCAAGCACGAATGTGTTGATGGCCTTTGTTTTGCTTTTTCGAATTGAAGGTTTCCAAATAAAGTGGAGACCCCAAAGGACATCTATGTCCAACTGCCGTATCAGTTGATGCCAAAGTAATGAGGCAGAGGCCCAGGGAGCTGCTTGCAGGAAAATGCTCAACTCATAAAGTGAGTGTGAAATTAATCCCAAATACTTGCAGCTGCCAAGATCGGCTCTAAAATTGGTTACAGGAAAGCAGGAGCAGCAAAGCAGAGCAGACATGAATCATACTGTGTGAACACAGACACGTCCAATTCCTTCACCTAAACTCACCATCGAAGCTGCCTCCAAATCTCATGTGTGGCACACAGAACCCTATTACATTGCTGTTTAGCTGTCATTTACTGAGCGCTGACTGTGGGCCAGGCACTGTGCTAGTGCTGTTATATCCAGATTATCACTTGGTCCTCATGACTACCCTCTGAGATAGGAATTGTTGATCCCTGCAGCCCCCATTTCCAGATGAGGAAACAGAAGCTTAGTGCTCAGATGAGCTTAGCGCCCGTGGTCAGGAACTACAGCAGAGAAGTGCCAGGATTCCACTCCTGTCTCCTGATTCCCCACTGAGTGCTTTTTCTTCGGCAGTGGTACACAAATATATACAGTAGGCTCCTTAAAATAATCCAGTAGGTTTTTATCTTGATAATCAAATGAAGATACTAAGGAAAAACACTACTAATACATTATGTCCGTAACAGGCATATGTGCTTTAGTTAAATTTCCCCATTGTTGGGGCTTTTATCATGAGGTCAACTCAGGTTGAAACTTCCAGGCCAAAGTTTCTGCCCAAAGTTATGGTATAAGGAAATTAGTTCATCATTTGTAAAGGATGGGAAGTTTTTTTTCTCTTAAAAAAATGTTCCATATAATTCAAAATTAGGAAGACTTTAGAAATTCGCTATTTATTTACTATACCTGCTCCTTTAGTGAAGCTACTTTTAAAAAAGGGATGATTTATTTATTTTCTACAAATCACAGACTACAATCTTTTCAGTGGTCTAAGCAAGTTGATGTTATGTAATAATAATTGTCATCATTAACTGGGGCTTTCTAGGAGCCAGGCATTGTGCTAACCTCCTTACAGAGATTAGCTCATTTTATTCTCAAAACAATTCTATGAGGTAGAAATTATTACTGCCCCCATTTTAAAAATAAGGAGACAGAGGGGCTCCTAGGTGGCTCAGCTGGTTGAGCATCCAACTCTTGATTTTGGCTGAGGTCATGGTCTCAGGGTCCTGAGATCGAGCCCCGCATCAGGCTCCCCAGTCAGTGGGGGGTCTGCTTCTTTCATTCTCCCTCTCCCTTTGCCCTCCCTCTGCATGCACTCTCTTGCTCTAAAAATAAATAAACAAATATTTAAAAAAATAATGAGATAGAAATGCAGAAAGGGTCAAAGCAATTAGTCAGCAGCAGAGCCAGAATTTATACCCAAGCAATCTGACCCAAGAAATGTCACCAAGTAACATCACCTGCATTGACTTTCTGCCTGCACATCGATTTCATCATAGGCATATGTGGAACAAATTCTATCAGAAGCTTCCCAATGGCAGGTTTCCTCTTTGCTGATATTCTAATCCCCCCGTATGAATTAAGATAGGTTTAATTTAATAAAAGGCCAGCATGGATGAATGAGTGAAGAAAATGGAGTCATATGATAGGGGTGAGTTTATACATCAGGGCTGAATACAGCAGGCTGTGCCAGGACTGGGCCTTCCCTAGGGAGCAACTTTATGTCACTATGCAATTTACTTCCCTTTTCTAGGCTCTAGATTCATCACCTTTAAAATGTAGGGGTGGTAAATATAATCACTAACATCCAACATAGCTGTAAGTGCCAGATTCAAAAACATTTAAATTATTTTTGGATGATATGTTGTTTTGAATTATCCATGCCACTTCCTGTGTTTCTCATTTAATGTTTACTGATCTGGAGTTTTTAATCTATAAAATAACAATAAGAATAATCCTCATTTATTTTATAATTATAATCCTACAAGAATTAAATGAGAGAGGTAAAAAGATGGACAATACCAAGTGTTGGCAAGGATGTGGAAAAACTGGAACCCTCACATACCGCTAGTGGTAATGTGATATGGCTCAGTCACTTTGGAAACAGGTTGGCAGTTCCTCAGAAAGGTAAACATTGAGTTGCCATATGAGGCAGCAATTACAGTTCTAGATTTATACCTCAGAGAAATGAAAATATATGTCCACTCAAAAACTTGTTCACAAATGTTTATAGCAGCATGATTTACAATAGCCCAAAAGCAAAAACAACTCAAATGTCTGTCCATCAACTGATGAATAGATAAATTATGTGTGGCATATCTATATAATAGAATACCATTCAGCCATAAAAAGAAATGGGAGTACTTACACGTGCTACTACATGGATGAACCTTAAAAACATTCTGCTGAGTTAAAGGAGCCAGTCAGAAGGACTGCATGTTGTTATCATCTATGAGATGTCCAGAACAGGCAAATCTATAAACACTGTAAGTAGACTGGTGGTTGCTTAGGGTTGGGGGGTGGGTGGTGGACAGGAGGGAATGGAAAATGCCTCCTAATGGTTGCACAACCCCGTGAATATGCTAAAAATATTAAACTGTACACTTCAAATGAGTGAACTGTATATATATATATAAATTATTTCTCAAAAAGTTGTTAAAAATCATAACAGAAGGAAAAAGTACTGTGAAAGTATAATTCATGTAAGGTAGATAAATTAACCCAAATAAAGGCAACTTTATTTAAGCAACAATTTTGATATGTTAATGGCTATACCATATTGTAACTTGGGCTTAATGACATTCAGAATGATATAATAATCAAATAACTTTGGAGTCAATTACATATGTATGAATACTGGTAATGCTACTACTTACTAGCTGTACAACTTCGGCTTCTCTACCTTCCTCAGACTTAGTTTTCATCTATAAAATAGTATTCAATCAGTTAACATCCTTTTTATCCATTTCTAATTTGTTTGGCTCCCGGTTACTATTTCTTAATACTCTATAGTTGAGTGCTCATTTCAGTGTAGTAACATCAGGCAAATTCTACTTTTTCTGTTAGGTTAACAAAGACACTGAAAAAAGGAAGACCCTCCTCCAGTACTTGAGGCACACTACTAACTACTACCTCCTAAGGTGATGCAGGACAGCTGGTCATTCTGCAATGCTCCCTGGCCCTCTCTGTGTGGTCAACTCAATGGAATAGGGCTCTTCTGTAGCCAAGTTCAGTCGAGTTTCAAAGTAAAATGTCATGAGACCATGTATCAGATATGTACCAAAAACCATGCAAGGTTACATGTATTAGATTCCTTTTTTTATTCCTTCAGCAATTCTATTAAAACACACACACACAAACATACAACTTTGCCTGCTCTTGACTTATTCTCTAAAAATCCTCTGAGGCTTGTTAATCAGGGAGCTAAATGTTGGGTTTTTTTAAATACCTTATTGAAAATGCTGGAAAATTTGGTGATTTAAATAAGATGTTTATAAAGTACACTATGAAAAGGCAGAGGGAAAACAAAACTCATACTCAGCCCAAAAACTTCCAGTGTAAAAAGAGCAATCGTTAAGTCCGCACCATGCCCTCCATTTTCTAATACTTGGTAAACAGTGGGTATCCCATAAATGCTGGCTGAATTAATGAACCTCAGAGTCCACCTAAAACTCCAGCAAAACTAAACTGCCTCTTAAATCCTAGACATACTCAATCAGGCATTGTCAGGGTCCCAATTTGAATGGAACCCAAGTGATGTCACATGGAAACAACAAATCTCAATATATCTGTCATCTACTTAAAAAAAAAAAAAATTGCTTCAGTTCACCTTTAGCCACAGCTGCCTAACACCAGGCTACAGACAGCTATAATGACTGCCGAAATGAATTGTTTGTTCACATTGGCTGCCCCTTGGTCAGAAAGACACACTTTCTGTCTAGGGGAGATCTGGAAGCAGGCAAGAAAAAGGGCATACTTCCCACAAACAATATTATTTGTGATAGTGTTTGCTGCAGACTCCAACATGGGAAAGCCCCTGCAATAAGGAAGAAGAAAAAATTTACCATGTCTAAACTTTTACTTTGGTTGAAAAGATCCAATTTGTATCCAAAAGAATTGTTCTTTTAACAGAAACAGTGAAATAAGGTTCAAAATGAAAAGAGAAAGGGCATGATGAATCAAATGCCAGATAAGCATGTAAGTGCTTCATTATCTGTGTGCTCAACTTTTAACTAGATAAAAGAGAACCCTAGGTTTTTAACTGGAAGGCATAGAAAGAATCTAATTCTTAGCTACTTTTGCTACTGTGTTATTTTGTATAAACAGGACAGGGGACTAGATTACATTCTATTACACTTCTCATGAAGTAAAAACCTAGCATTCCCCTATAACAAGCATTTAGCTGAAATTCCTAAACCAAACCCAGGATTAGAATACATTTTTAACCATGCTATCATTTGGGGGTAGCTATTAAAACAACAGGGAAAATGTACCCGTTAGTAAAAAAAAATATTCAGTCACACATGATTTGTCTTCATAAAAAGAGACCTGCTAATTGGCCAAATCACCTGATGCTTTGGAACACTGAGGTATGATCGTTGACTCTTAGAAGTCATGATGGTTTTACTGGTCTAGGATTCTAATTTTCCCTGACACCAATCTACCCTTGCCAAATGCCTTGAGAATTCATTTAAAACTGGTTTTAGAAAAACAAATTATTCCTGAGAAATTTCTTTATACTATGTACTTTTTTTTTCTTTTTTAACCTTTTTTTTTTCTTTTTTAATGTTCTGCCCAGAAGAATATGAAAGGTGGGCAGTGCTGGAATATAGACTTTGGCTGGGACTTTTAAAACATATACCACTGATACATAAAAATATTAAATAAGACAATAAATCATTGGCAAGTGACACAGGGACAAATTTTGCTATTTCTGCAAAGTTTATTCATCAAATAGACAGGTAACTTAATCAGCTCAAAGGAAACTAACTCCAATTCCTGGCTAATATAATGCTAAAAATACAACTGATCTCAAACCTGATTACTATTTTTACCTTCCTCCCACCCTCCACTCCCCCGCTGACCAAATTTTTACCTCTTTCCATAAAATTACCTACTTATAGCCAAGTGAAACCCCAATTTAAAAAATAGTAATTAATGGAATCAAGCTGTAAAAAAAGAATGAATGTTCTCTGGACCACGATTACTCATTGAACAGATCGCAGTTAAAGCTGGAATCTATGGTTGGCAATGATAGAGCTCGTTTTACAAACCCTGGAGAATGCCACAGTTATCACTGTCCAAAAACAACATTCAAGAGGTCTGATCTGAATAGTTCCTAAGTTCAGAATATTTTAGACCACATTCCGACAGGCAGACATGTCAGTAATTACGTAGCCACCCACACAGCCTTGAGTGCCATCTCCAATGAAGGCAAATGATGGAGAGATGGGTACTTAGTTGGTTATCCTAAGAGCATTCCTTTAGCTAAGGCTGCTAATGCTAAGACACATTATTACATGTGATCAATTAAGGCATGCTGATAATCCACCCAAAAAAGCCAAAAGAGAAACTGGAGACTCCAATAGTGTTCATGATGGTGTTGAGCATTTCCTTCGTTCCAGAGTTTAAGAGGTAAATGTGGCATTTTCACAATAGAGTGAAATTGTTGAGTTTTCTCTTTCTATGCATCTTTTTTTAAAACATCTAGTTTTTCAGAGTCCATTTCTCTTGAACACCAGTGGTTTTATTTTTGCTTTTTTAGATAAAATACATAATAGTTACACCACTACTATCTGGTAGTACTTTGGCAAGACATGTACAGGGCTATATGGCTCAGACCACATGGAAATAATACAAAAGTCAATGAGTGGAGCTTCCTGGTTTCATATAGAGTAAAACGAGGGTAAATTATTGGTATTTCTACAATCATAGGTTGTTGGGACATTATAACTGGAGGAGGTCTTGCTGAAGATATGTTGTACGTGATTTCTTCTGTGCTATAAACTCCTCCAGGCCAAAGACTGTTTTATTGTTTGGTGTACCCCTTCCATAGCCTTAGTCCCATAACAGGCATTTACTGTAAGTTTACTATACTGAAGCAAAATAAAAAGCCTGACAACTCAGCGCAAGAGTGTCCACTAAGATAGCAATTTATAGGGGCGCCTGGGTGGCTCAATCAGTTAAGTATCCAGCTCTTGATTTCAGCTCAGGTCACGATCTCAGGGTCCTTGGATCAAGCAGGCATCAG
Organism: Callorhinus ursinus; assembly: GCF_003265705.2. NCBI lineage: Eukaryota > Metazoa > Chordata > Mammalia > Carnivora > Otariidae > Callorhinus > Callorhinus ursinus. The sequence continues at coordinate 48,117,504 of NW_027397074.1, read as the reverse complement.
GTTCTGCACTCAGTGGGGACTGTGCATGAGGATTTTCTCTCTCTCTCTCTCCCTCCCCCCCACCCCTCCCACTGCTCTCGTGATCGCTCTCTCTCTAAAATAAATAAATCTTAAAAAAAGAAAAAGGATAGCAATTTATAGGAGCACTACTTGGGCAATGGAAATCCATCCCTACATTCCAGGTGGACAAGACCAAGGCCTACCATTTTTAAAAAGCTTTTATATGCTATTTATTGGATCTACCATAGGTATTGAGTAGCTAGGCTCTAAATTCATAACTTCCACAAGTATTACATTACAATGAATTAGTAAATTCATTCAAGTCTTTACTATTAAGTTTATGTGATGAATGTTATAAAGACGGTAATTTAACTTTAAAATACATCATCATAGAAAAGGTCATACGATGTAAGCAGGTGAGTCAGTTTAAACTATACCCCAGAGCAGGTTCTCAACCTTGTCACTAATGACATTTGGGGTCAAATAATGTTTTGTTGTGCTGGCCTGTCCTGGGCACTGTTAGAAGTCTAGCAACACTCTGGACTCTATAAACTTGATGTCAATAGCACCCTTCCCCCAGTTGTGGCAACCAAAAATGTCTTGTGACACTGCCAAATATCTCCTTAGGGGCAAAATCACCCTAGTTGAGAACCACTGCTCTAGAGTCTGAGTTTGTGCTCAAAGGAGTTACCCTTCTATAATCAGAAGAAAAGCTCACATCAGAGGTGACTTAAGTTATTGGTGTCTCTACCAATACCGAAGACTTTCTAATTACCATAATGAATTTCAGAAATAGGTTCTGATTAGTGAGATCAGAGGTTGGATAATCAGCATTATGGTGTTAGAAATAGATTCACTGGCAAAATCAACTGTATTAAGATATGTGAATTGGCTGAATATTTTTACACTCATACTTTTCCTTACATAAGAGAGGGATGAGAATCCAGGAAGACACTGCGAGGATGTGGTCCAAGGCTTGAGCCGAAAAGACCCTGTGTCCTGCCTGTGGGGCAGACTTCTAGCTATCCGATGCCCACTATGAGGGTAAGTACATCCAAAGATTACTGTCCTACCTGCTTCAAGTGAATCTTTCCAGAAAGGGGGTATTCTAGTGCCTACCAGACATAGATTTGAGCTTCACCCAGCCTACTACAGTACAGGCTGCATGAATTGTTCCATGCTTATAAATGTTTATTTAATAAATGTCTTTGTATAAGGCAAAATTTGACATGAGACTTACTTCGATTATAGCCAGGGAGAATGGTTACAGGAAAACAGTTCATTCTCATCCATCTCAAGCTTTTTGATGGCTACCATTACTTACCGAAAAGAATTTTGACATGACCAAATTGGCAAAGATAGTGTACAAGGTCAATTAAGTGCTAAGTGACAGGGATAAGTGCAATTTAAGAGCTGCCCGCAAAGAACTAACAGTAAGGAAAACAAATATATTAATAAAAACAACTTCTGCTTACTATGTGTCCACTATGTGCCAGGCACAGTCCTAAGAAGTCAATGGGTATTATTCCTAAACCTTTCAACAACATTTTAGGTAATTATTATTTTTGACTTATGAAGAAAACAAGGTTCAGAGAAGTTAAGCAACTTGTTCAAAATCACAGAGCAGGGGTGCCTAGGTGGCTCAATCATTAAGCGTCAGCCTTCAGCTCAGGTCATGGTCCCAGGGTCCTGGGATCGAGCCCCGCATCGGGCTCCCTGCTCCGCGGGAAGCCTGCTTCTCCCTCTCCCACTCCCCCTGCTTGTGTTCCCTCTCTTGCTGTGTCTCTCTCTGTCAAATAAATAAATAAAATCTTTTAAATAAAAAAAAAATCACACACCCGTGCCCAAATTCAAACCAGGGGTGCCTAAAACCTCCAAAGCCCAAGCATTTCCCAACCCACCACACTATAGCTTTAGATAGATACACACACACACACGCACACACACGCACACGCACACACACACGCACGCGCGCACACACGCACACACTGCTAGATGACAAGCGTTATACAAATGACTGTTGGGTTGAGTTAACATATGAAAAATCTATAAACAAGTCTTCCCCACCAACCTGATTTCCTGGGGATAAAGGGTCTACAGATTCTTCTGTTGGTCCCTCTTTTAAGTAAATCCACATTTGAATGTTTGAACGCCTGTGGTTCAGAAAAGCACTCACAGTGCTGAACATCACTCCTACTGTCTTCCATCGACATCTCTGTTACCTGTCTGGCCCTGGAGTCATTGAGTTTGCAACCCCTGCAATAATCACAAACCTTTCAAACATAAAACAACTACAACAAGTATGGAGAAACAGAAATCACCCACATGACAAGTGATTAAATCTGAATCTGGGTTCTGGTTCTGTCCCAACACTCCCTGTAGTTTTTGACACCATTAATCCCCTCAAACTTCAGCTTTCTCCTCCATAAAGGAGAGGTATTTGCTGCGGAGCTCAAATGAGATGCAACATAAATGTGTTTGTCACAACACCTAGCACATAGTAAGCACTCAGTACAGCTTAGCACTGTTACTGTTATTATTATTTATTGTTCTCTGGCTAAATACCCAACCAACCAACTTTTTATTAAAACAAAAAACTATTACATACAGTAGCAACCCCTTCCTTTGCCTTTTCATCTCTAGTTTACAGGCCCAAAAACTTCAGCATCTCTTCATGGGATTGATTTAACCCACAAGTTATATACATTATTTACCAACATGTGTAGCATAATTCCCACACCCTACACTTTCAAAGCACCTGTATGTCCCCTTCCATTATATCCATCACATTCAGAATAACTTGTTTGATCATTTTAAGCTCTGGGAAGGCAGGAATTGTGTTTTATCTTATTTACTGTTGTGTCCCTGCCACCTAGTATAGGGCCTAACACATAGCAGGGATCAACAAATATCTGAATTGGAACTGAAATAAACTCCATCTGGCATATCTTGGAAAAGTAGCATCTTGGCTTAACACTACTATCTGAAGCTTCTCTCAGAAGTAGAGCTAATGCCATGGTGAGCACTGTGAATAGTACAAGACCGATGAATCACGGATCTGTACTTCTGAAACAAATAATGCAATATACGTTAAGAAAAAAAAAGAAGAAGATAGCAGGAGGGGAAGAATGAAGGGGAGTAAGTCGGAGGGGGAGACGAACCATGAGAGATGATGGACTCTGAGAAACAAACTGAGGGTTCTAGAGGGGAGGAGGGTAGGGGGATGGATTAGCCTGGTGATGGGTATTAAAGAGGGCACATTCTGCGTGGAGCACTGGGTGTTATGCACAAACAATGAGTCATGGAACACTACATCAAGAACTAATGATGTAATGTATGGTGATTAACATAACAATAAAAATTATTAAAAAAAAAAAGAAGTAGAGCTAATGCCTAGCATACCAGTTGTGATGTCTAAAAAATAGCACACTTCCTTAATTCCATAATGCACTTTGCTTGTTAGGTGCCCCCCCCCAGACACACCCATTCTAATGATTTTCAAATCATAATGTGTCTTATCTCTTTGTTCATTTAATGTGCTAATTTTACCTTTTATTTTCAAAGGTAATCAAATCAACAATGTGGCTTAAAATTAACATATTAGGGGCACCTGGGTGGCTTAATCTGTTAAGCATCTGACTCTTGATTTCAGCTCAGGTCATGATCTCAGGGTTATGGGATCAAGCCCCACATCGGGCTCTGAGCTGGGCATGGAGCCTGCTTAAGATTCTCTCTCCCTCTGCCCCTCTCCTCCTCCCCATCTCTAAAAAACAAAAACAAAAAATCTTAGAATCTACTAAATATATTTTTGTTTGGTATTTTGTTTGGAATCATACCTCCCAATGCCGGGATCTTCATCCAGTTCCCAGAAAATAAGTGTTCCCAGAGCATCCCTAGCTGTCCTTTGTGGGGCATTCTCTCTTCTTTTCTTCTTTTTTTAAGCTTTTATTTAAATTCCAGTTAATTAACATCAGTATAATATTAGTTTCAGGTGTACAATACAGTGATTCAACATTCCATACAACACTGGGTGCTCATCACCACAAGTACACTCCTTAATCCCCAACACCTATTTAACCCATCCCCCCCACCCACCTCCCCTCTGGTAACCATCAGTTTGTTCTCTATAGTTAAGAGTCTGTTTCTTAGCTTGTCTCTCTCTCTCTCCCTCTCTCTTCCCTTTGCTCATTTGTTTCTTAAATTCCACATATGGGTGAAATCATACGGTATTTGTCTTTCTCTGACTGACTTAATTCACTTAGCATAATACTCTCTAGCTCCATCCATGTCATTGCAAACGGCAAGATTTCAATCCTTTTTATGGCTGAGTAATATTTCATTATGTATATGTGTGCATATATATATATATATACACACACACATACATTATATATATATATATAAAATATACAAACACAATCTTCTTTATCCATTCATCAGTCAATGGACAGTTGGGCCATTTTCATAAAGGTCCCCTCAGCCTTACCTGCACTTCCCAGTGGGACCTAATGTTGGCCAAGCATGAGTTCTTTCATATGGTCTCCATAACAAAATTGTGCAGTAGAGTTGCTAGATTCACTCTGGTCATGATGAAACTGAGGCCCTTTCTGAAAGGTTTGAAAGACTGTCCACAAACATGCAGCCAGATTCAAACCCAAGTCTGTCTAGTCCTAAAGTCCATGTTCCTCCACTGCACCCCCTGTTGCTACAGAACCTTAGCTCCATGGAGCTAGAAAATTCACTTCTGCAAATTTTTCACTAATTTTTAAAAATTTAATTCTGCTTTCTTATGATCAATGAAAAAATCCATTTTGGGAAGGTAGTAAAGTATATTTCTTATTAATAAAGGCTAAGACTGATTTACCCTAGTAAACATTTGTGAGATAGTGACTTTTTCACAATTACAAAAGTAATTTTTAGTAACTATTTTCAAAATGATCTTGAGCTACAAAACTAGCCAAAAGATAGTAAATATCTATGTACATTTCTAATGTACATAAGACTAGAATAACATAAAAAGGAAAAGGATCCACAATGGTTTCAGTCCTGGCATCAATATTCTCATTTAAAGTTTCCCCTTTTAAATAAAACATACAAATAAAAACAAAAACAAAACAGGTAGAAAAACAAAAGAAAAAATATTTTTTTGCCTCAACAAAAAAAAAGGGAGAAAAAAGTAAAAAAAAAAAAAAATTACAAACACAAGCAAATAAATGTGGTATATATTAAAATGAGATCTTTTCTTGAAATGTCCAAGTCTGGATTTGATAGGATGAGAGGTCCTTCTAAATCCAAAACCTATCTTTTCTTCCCTCTAAGTGGCTGAAATAGACTATATGAGGAAGATTGTGTCTGATGAGAGAGGTACGGGTTGCAAACTAGTTCTTTTTAGTTTACTTAAATCAAACAGGTGCCACAGCTAAATGAGAATCCTCTAATAGAGTCCATTTACCAGAAATCTGAATCCATTTTCAGGGAATAACAAAAGAAAAAGATTATCATCACACCAGGAACTGATTCACACAGCCACTTTTTGTTTAAACTCTTGGTATTAATATCCAAAGATGTGATAACGAGCTCAACTTGGATAAAATAACAGGTATCACAACAATTATCCAGAGGAGAAATTTAAAATCTGGGGATAGACTGCCATGTTGGCACTTGTGGCCTGCATGAGAGATGGGAAAGATTACAGTTTAGCTTGTGAACCCTCAGGAAGCAGTTCTTTGTTTCAGCTCTCTAGAGTTTTACCCTGCAGCCATCATTTTAATTCTCCTAAGAACACCTTAGAAAAGTAGGGTTTAACAGTCCTTAGAGAAATTATGGTTTGATGATTAAAAAATAGTATTAGGAAAGATTATACACGTTATTAGGGAACTGCTCACCGCAAGAGTTCCAGGATGTCAGAAACCCATTCTGGCAGAAGAAAGGGAAAACATAAATGTTGCATAAAAAGAAACTGATATGAGGGCATAGGTGTGGTCAGGTGGAAGAAAGAGATTTTGAAGTTGGTAGTGGTAAGTATCTCCATAAAATGGGATCATGATCTGGGTTTATTTTGACTTTCTCTTTTCTCAGAAACTTAGTAATTTTCTTCGCTATCACAGTATTCTAATTTGTATGGGTGATTTCATGTATAGCTTATAGTCTACCACATCTCTGACACTGATGATTATTTTCCCTGTGATCACTAAGTTGTGATACTGGGACATCAAGTTGAGATGTTATGTTAAAAGGGACGGGGGCGGGGTGACGGCAAGGGAAAGGAGAGCCCTGAGCCTCTACCTAACTCTTTCTCAGTTTGGGCATAAGGTTTCTGTTCCCTAACGATTGAGAAAAAGACAATTTATAAAGGACAAGGACCCAGACATATCAACTGGCCACTCTGGCCAGAGCTACTGGGAAACCGGGGACCGAAGTATGGTCATGGATGAAAGGGGAAAAGAAATGGCCCAGACAACTTCTTCAGCAGCAAAAATCTGCCTTCGGCTCAGGTCATGATTCTGAGGTCCTGGGATCGAGCCCCCTGCTGGGCCTGCTCAGCGAGGAGCCTGCTTCTCCCTCTCCCTCTGTCTGCCGCTCCCCCTGCTTGTGCTCTCGTTCGTTCTTTCTTTCTCTCTCTCTCTCTGTCGAATGAATAAATACAACCTTAAAAAAAAAAAAAGATTGCTTGGTATGTTAGAAACTCAAGGCCTTCGACTTAACAGTTTGATTCCCAGTTTTGCTGTTTCTCCAAATATTCTTAATTAATATATTCCAAATGGAGACCTACTATTCCACTAACTTAGAAGGAAAGAATATAATATCAGTATCTTGTCTGGAAAAAAAATAGCATCTGGAACAAATTTCTGTTTAAGAAATGAGGATACCAATGGATTACAATGAATCTTTGGCATATGTCCTTAAACAAAGAATATTTTTTAAGAGTAAAGATTTGTCAGATTATACAGGAGTAGAGGGGACATTCAATAGTTGGGTTCAAAGGATTTCCAATATCAAAAAAATGGATAGAAAGAACTTTTGCTTTCTGTAACGCTGGTATTGAATTTCAATTTCTAAAATAAAACATGTCGTTGACTTTGGACATGCACATGATGAGGAGAAAGGGTAAGACATCACTGAACAAGTCATAAATTCAACTTGGTCTCAATAAAAGATATTACTAGCTAAGACAATGAAGCATGTTTTCTTGGCTGGTAAGAGCACCAGTGAATATCAGCTCTGGTCTCAAGCAGCTAAAGAGATTAGGAGAAAGAAAAAGGCTTCCCGAGGATCCCACGCTTCATCTCAACAGTTACCAGGGCCACCTCTGAACAGGCAACTTCTGCAGAAAGACAGAAGTTACTGAGATTTTTTTCAGCATCTATAAAAACAACAACAATAACAAGTTGGCTTCTATGTTGGGTGAGGGAAAAGAGTAGGATCTCAGCTTTGTCCCCCAACCTCACAATTCTGAACAAACCTATGCCTTAAAAATCGACACGTTTAAAAGTTAGTCAAGGATCCCTGAATATATAAAAAAGTATTGGAGAAATCTATTCACTTTAAAGAATAATAGTTAACAGACTCACTTTCATGTTCAGCAACTCTCTGAACGCACTAAAACCAGAATCTGATTTAAAGAAATTTTGTTTCTTTACAGCTTTTTCTCAGAGCACACTGATACAGCCCCAGAGGAGATACTTGGCCTGCTGGCTCCCTCACTTCCAGGGGTTCTCTGCGGGGCTGCCCCTGACCCATACATCCATGAGGAGATCATGTACAGCCCATCTGAATAATACGAATTGGCTCCTGTTTGTAAGGGGAACTGCTCCAAGACTGCCGCTGATTGTAAGCTGAAAAACAAGTTAGCCTAGAAGATTCAGACTGAGTGAAAACTGCCCCAGATTCAACTTTGGCAGGGAGTCTTGAGCTAAAAATTACATCCCTGAATTTTGGAGAGGACAGAGACCACTTTGGTGTTCCCCTACACATTCCCCCAACCCCTGAAAGAGCATAAAAAAAGAAAAGATTAATTTCCAAAGTTAGGAAATTAGGCTTCAACCCACCATTGTGTGGTCATAAGAATTACACCCAACTACTCATGAGTCATAAGGCACTGGATTCAATCAGTGAATGAATTCATCTTTTTTCCAGTGGCTATCTCTACTGCACCAAAGAACTGGCAAAAATGAACAAGTTGGGGAAAGTGAGCCACTGGCCTTCTTACAGTTCACACCTAATCAACTACTTAATTTTGGATTTGAATGTATCAACTAATTTGACCATATCTTCCCACTCTCATCAAGGCTGATTATTCACTACATCCCACCACGTCCACCTTATACAGACCCAGAAGAAAAATTCCTCTCAGTATTAGGGAGGTCAATCCGATACTGAAAAACCAAACAACAACAGATAAACAAGCACACAAAAAACTAAAACAAGAAAAAGAGGTGTCCTCTGTTTCTTTAAAACATTAAGAATCTTTTAAAAGGATGTGATTCCAATTTTGTACTGACTAGAGAGAAATCAAATCTGTGGCTCATGCCTAGCAATGTAGGAATATTTTATATATATTTTCATCCAGACTGCTTGAGACTTACTGAGAAATCTACTTTGATTTAATTTACCTTTTTTTTTTTTTTTAGACTGTCTTGGGTACTACTGGGCTGCCTTGACTAATTAACAAGTGCAACTTCTTGCTAAATTTGATTTAAGTGGTTCATCCAAGGCTGAGCACAATAAAAACAGTCTCAATTCAGTTCAAGTAACATCAGTAATGTTTAGGTCTCAATCCAATAAGTCTCATTTCAGAACATTTTCTCCATATCACCTTAATACTAATGCCAAGTACCTGCTGATCATTTACTATGCGCCTGGTACCTTCCCTCAAAAAGGAGATTCTTGTATTTGAAAGCCTAAAGGTAACATTGTGTAAAAGTTCAAGTGGAGATCAAACTAGCATCTATTAAACCAAGGAAAATATCACACGGTACTAAATTCAGCAGTAAACTTCAAAGTATTTCCTGTAAATGATCTTGATGAGCTTAATAAACGAAGGCTGGAGTTGTTAGGAGAGACTCCCTGGAGTTTGGAGAACCTAAATTTGTTGTGTTGAAGAAGTCTGTAGGTGATTCCAAGCAAGGTATGTGCGCCAGTGAAGGCACAGAGGTAAGACTCTGTTTTCATGGGCTAATGACATCATGTTTTCGTAAATCAATGACGAGACCCATGTGAAAAAAAAAAAGCAAAAGTTATAGGATAGAAACTTCTGGAAAATCAATTATGTGAGGACATAACAAATCAAATCAAAGATTTGAGCTTGGTGATTACAGGGGCCAAAAAGAGTGCCCCGTCTTTCCATCTCGGGCCAGGTCAATATTGAAAGTAACTACTTCTCTTTATGGAGTATAAAGATTTCCTGCTCAAGGCCAAGGACCAGATTATTTTAAGATAGGCTACCAATTATCAAATATTTCAGTCTGTGTTTAAGCTATTTCCTAGAGAAAATAAAGGTGTTTATTCTTCATTTAGAATTCATGACTTACTCGAGCTATGAGATTAAAACGTAAAACTGCCCCTTCTCTTGATTTCTATCCAGAATCTGGTTTACTAATCCACCTTTAGAATGGAGATAAATAACATACTCTAATCTAAAGGAAATGAATAAATCCCATTTCCATTCCAGAAGAGCCCAGAAACAGAAACGGTAAAGTGTGTATGCCCCAAACAACAAAAGGGTCTTATCCTCTAAAAGCCACTGAAGCACTAATGCTTTAAATCCCAACATTTCTGCCAAAGTCTATAGAACCTGGAAAGATACAGGTTTAATACCATATAATTTCAACTGAACTGGAAATAGTGTGGTTTCTAACATAGTTTCAGCAGACAAATTTAAGGCTGGCTAACTCTTAAATTGAAAGAAACATATTCTAAAATTAGTAATTAGGAGAGGGAAAAGGCCAGTATAATTAGAAGCTCTAAAACTTACTACTAAACATAACGTTATTTCCAGGATATCCCTTTCTGTCTCAATTATACAACGCATTTTCTATTTTGAGCCATCCTTCATGGCATCTCATCTACGTTATTAGTTAAACTTAAAAAATAGGCCACCACAGCTTTTGGTAACAGATCCCTTTTTCAAATCTGGATTAAAAAAGAAAAGAGAGTTACAACCAAAAGACCAATCACAATGGGATACATAAGTATCAGTGATGTACGTTTTCCCCCCCATTCAAGGCAACATGGTAGTCAACCAAAAGGGAGACCCTTTCTCGCCCACTCAGTAAGCACCTGCATATAACCAGAGGTTCCTCTATTTCCCTAACTCTTACTTTCTCACTCTCTAAAATGAGAAAAAACCATACTTGTCCATTTTCTTCAAGAATATATGAGAAATGAGAAGACACTTGGTTTTTTTTCAAGAATGTTAAATTCTGAGATAGAAAAATCACAATTTTAGCCACCAGCCCCATGCTTACACTCTAATCTCTGCTTTACCTGATATAATTCACTACTAACTTCTACTCTAGCTGCTGCTTCATATATTATATAATAGTTCCAGATATTGACATTAATAAGCCAATGTTCCAATAAAAAGTGTCCCTGTTTGCAGGGTGCACATCCCTCCCAAGTTTACTACTAACAATAACTGCCTCAAAACCTAGCATCATATTTAACTCACAAGTCCTCCTTTATCCACTTAAGTATTAAGTAAGTCACCAAGAACTTTCAGTTCTGCCTTCAAAATATCTCCCTGTATGTATTTCTTCCTCTCCACTCCAACCACCACTATCCTCCTCAAATCACCTCTAGTTCACTGACGCAGAGTTCAGGTAAACTGAAAGAGAGGAGAAAAGATCACTCAGACTGCGCCAGAGAGAGTGATTATTAATATTTTAGGAAATACCTTCTCAGACAATTCTGAAACTAGCTCCACATATACAAATATGTATACAAGTTTACATGAACGTGATATTTTAGGTGCTTTGCTTATTTTATGCAACATTATATAATAAATCAATAATAAATACAATAAATATCAGACCACATAATTTAATTTTAAATATAGTTTTCTATACTTGTATTTCCTAACTGATCTATTCCTCATTTTATAGAAAAGAAATACATGTGTGGAAGTTATAGGTCTTGCCCATGCTATGGAATAATTTAGTAACAATACTCAAAGTCTCCCCAATCTTGCCAGTGTTTATCTTACCTAATCTCAGTTTATACTAACTCTCCTATATCAGCCTTTTTATCAAAAATAATTTGGTCCACTCATCATTTCCCAGACACCTCGAGTATCTCCACTAACATACATTAACTTGTACTCTTCCTTCTGCCTATAAATCCTTCTTAATCTCCTCTTAAATGTGTGTCCTTCCCTCAAAATTAAACATAAGCTTTGCCTTCATTTATGCACTCATGACTCATTCATTCAACATATATTTATGCTGTATTATGCCCCAGTGCTAACGATTCAGAGTTCAACAATACACACACCAACCCTGACCCTAAGCAATTTAGCCACTAATGATCGAGGAAGACAACTATACAAGTAATAACACGAAAATGTGATAAACATTAGGTAAAGGTTCATGGCAGAGACCTACGGGGCAGCCAATAGGAGAACTTCCTCTGTGAAGCTTGAAAAGACATCCTGGTCTGTAGTGTCTCCTCCTAGGTCAGAATTCCTCTGTCATTTATTTATTTATTACGTATACTGTTCATTTTGAAACTTCGTCTATGCTCTCTTATACCATGATTTACCTTTGGGGTATATGTTCTTCTTCTCTATTTAAACAATTAGTTTCCTTACAAATGAAGAACTTGTTTTATCCTTCTTTTGTGTTCTTAGAAATTAGTACAGAGCCTTGCAATAAGCAATAGTGTATTGTTACTGTCACTGCTAACACTGAGAAATAAGGATTGGTCTATGACTAGAAACTGCCTGTTTCTAATAATTTGGAGTAATTTTTATCATTTGCAGCTTCCTCATATTCCTAATCTGTTTCTAGAGTTTAGAGTTTAGGTGACTCTCTACCGAGACTTACCTCTCTAGTACACTCATGAGCACTAGTACATGAAAACAATGCTGTGACTCCTCTTCCCTTCGGCTGTGTTGGGCTGGAAGTCAGTGAGCTTGGCACCCAAGGGTTGGAAACCCTTCAAAACAACAGAACTGCTTTGCTATATTGTACAGCCATACCCTGAACCTGCGCTCATTGGTTTGCTTGATAATACTGATTTTAGGAATATAACTTACTAGTAAATGGACAGTAAAATAACATCATCAATCAAGAATAAATTATGTTTCTCTTTTTCGTGACACCTCAGAGGCGGCAGGCTGCTTCAGGATGAAGCTGAACATCTCTTTCCCAGCTACTGGCTGCCAGAAACTCATTGAAGTGGATGATGAAAGCAAACTTCGTACCTTTTATGAGAAGCGTTTGGCCACAGAAGCTGCTGCTGATGCTCTGGGTGAAGAATGGAAGGGTTATGTGGTCCTAATCAGTGGTGGCAGTGACAAACAGGGCTTCCCCATGAAGCAGGGTGTCTTGACCCATGGCCGTGTCCACCTGCTGCTGAGTTAAGGGGCATTCCTGCTATAGACCAAGGAGGACTGGAGAGAGAAAGCGCAAATCTGTTCAGGGTTGCATTGTGGATGCCAATCTCAGTGTTCTCAACTTGGTCATTGTAAAAAAGGGGGAGAAGGATATTCCTGGACTCACTGATACTACTGTGCCTCATCGTTTGGGGCCCAAAAGAGCCAGCAGAATCCGCAAACTTTCCAGTCTCTCTAAAGAAGCTGATGTCCGCCAGTATGTTGTGAGAAAGCCCCCAAACAAAGAAGGGAAGAAACCTAGAACCAAAGCGCCTAAGATTCAGCATCTTGTTACTCCACGTGTCCTCCAGCACAAACGTTGGTGTATTGCCTTGAAGAAACAGCGCACTAAGAAAAATAAGGAAGAGGCTGCAGAATATGCTAAACTTTTGGCCAAGAGAATGAAGGAGGCCAAAGAAAAATGTCAGGAACAGATTGCCAAAAGACGGAGGCTGTCCTCTCTGAGAGCTTCTACCTCTGAGTCCAGTCAAAAATGAAATTTTCTAAGAGTGACAAATAAACAAGATCAGACATCAAAAAAAAAGGAATAAATTATGTTTGATGGAAACAAAAACATCCTGTTTAAATAGCTCCAAAAAACATTAATAACTTTGCTTCTGTTGCTGATTTTTAAGAATAATCTATATTGACTATTTTGCAGACATGTCAAGATTGTCTAAACGAAGTATGACTGATTGGATGTCTACAGTCATATAAAGCAAAATATCTGGCTCTAATGAATCATGTTCTGATTTATGTAGAATGAAAGAAATAAAACAAACAAAAAACCTGGAATAATCTCTCAAGTAAAAAAAAAAATTACAAATAAATTGCTAACAAACCTTCTTGATTGTTTTGACTAAGTCAAACCTTCCAATAAGAACACCTCTTATTCTGAAATAAAACTATATTTAATGTATTTTTTGTTTCCCTTACTAAATATTTGAAATTCTTACTCTTTTTTCAGTTAAATAATTCTAAGTTTATTGCACCTTGAATCAGCTACTATATTCTACATGATAGAATTCTGTAAGTATTCTATAAGAAATGTAAGAATTAGTATGACCATACCAATCCCACAGTCAGAAAACTACAGTGACTCCCAATTGCTTCGCAAATGAATAATAAAATTATAAAACCTGACATGTTTCTAAAAACCCTAAATTTTCCTTTAACCTAAAGGTATAACCTAAGCCCAAGAATAGACTTCAGGGGTCAGAAAGTCCCCTGAGGGGTGCCTGGGTGGCTCAATTGTTAAGCATCTGCCTTCGGCTCAGGTCATGGTCCCAGAGTCCTGGGATCGAGCCCCGCATCGGGCTCCCTGCTCCGCGGGAAGCCTGCTTCTCCCTCTCCCACTCCCCCTGCTTGTGTCCCTGCTCTTGCTATCTCTCTCTCTGTCAAATAAATAAAATCTTTAAAAAGAAAAAAAAGAAAGTCCCCTGAAACTAAAAGTAACATTTTGGGTGATTTTATGTATTTTTCTAGAGGAAAGAGCCCAAAGCTTTCAGAGTCCCATTGGAGTCTCTGACCTCAAAAAAGGTTCACAAGTATAATTTTAATATTCCCCTTTCACCACCTCCATCATACTTAATGGCCCACATCCATTATTATTTCACAGATCTGGAATTTCTAGCAGTCAAGAAAACCTACCTGCTGCCTCGAAGCAAGAGACATATGATTTCCTTCACTTAAAACACCCTAACCCTCACAAAGCTCTCTTTGAGATTCCATCCTCCACCAATCCATCCTACCAGATCTCACTGACCCAACTCACCCCGATGTATCAGAGTTACCAATCTTCAACTGTTGACAGATGACACAGCTAACTAACTGGTTGAGGACACCAGGCCAGTCCACTTGAATTGTGGGCAAATGCGCTCACAGGGGTTTTTCTGGTACACATTCCCCAGGTTGCCATGTTACAAGGACTTTTCAAGACAAGTGTTGAAATGAAACAAATAACTTGAATGATAAAAACTGTAAGCGTCCAAAGCTGGAATAATAAGGTCTTTTAAGGCAGGTTGGGTCCTACATCACCCTCTATGTCATACCATATCAGTATCCAGCTCCAACACTTATAGGATAATTTTCAGCTCTAAAATGAATCCCAATAAAAATCTGTCTTCAAATCTACACAATAGCAATTAATGTTAAAATTCATAAATAATATGTGCAATCTTAAATGAATGAAGTAAATGTTGCTTTTCTCCCTTTGTTATTACTTCAATTTTACTTTAGGGCAAGTTACTTGACAAATCTAACAGGCAACCCAAACTATTTTTAGGAACTTAGCACGACATAAGTGACAAATAAAACAAATTTCCACATCTCACATCAAATGTTTCCAACTTCTTGGATCTAAGAAATTTAGGACTAACGAATGAATAGCACTGCCACCCACAGAAAAGTTGAAATGTTAAATAGAAGACCTTTTGTTTTTTAACAACTATTTTAACAATTAACATGTCAGGATTAGTATTTCCTGACTTTTTTTTCTCCATATCTCTCAGAAGACTGCTCTCTTCTTCCAAAAAACAAATAAAAATGAAACACAATGTAACACATCCTATAAAAGTTTCAACTGATTCTCCCTCCCATTCCTTACATCTATTCCACTGTTAGGTCCGTGTCTGCATAATTCGTGGTTACCACGTAACTTTGATGAATTAGCTAATGCTCTTCTAGAAGCCCACTGCTTACATCCCTTGATTAAAATGCCCATAGCCAAGAATATATCCGTGGGGAACAACCTAATGCTATACTTTTTTATTCACAGTGTTTCCGGACACTGTATGATAAGGCATGCTGAGCCAGTACCTGCCATAGGCCAATTAAACCCATGGAATCGAGAGAATTTTTCTTACTCTTCTTAAGATTGAAATCCTGATATCCACAAAAGCTTTTTTTAAAGTGATAACCTCTATTATAAGATATTAAGGTATGCGTATGTGTGTTAATTTATATATACTTTAAAGCAGTTGCACTCATGGTAAACAAATTAGGAGGAAAAAAGTACTTCAGAAAGCATATATTCAAATGGGCTTTCCCTTTGGGATGCATTTTCATCCTTATTCCATGTAGAAACTTATTTTTAGGGCCTGTAGTTCCTCTCCATAGTGAAAGTCTGACTCAATCAGTTATGGCTAGGGTAAGTATTAAAAAAAATAGTGATGATGATGGTTAATATTTATTGGGTGCCTATTATAAGCATTTTGGATATAATATTCACTTACTTCTCTCAACAGTCCCTTTGAGACCAAAAATGTACCATTATTTTCACCAACTTATGGACAAGAAAACTGATACTGAGAAACTAGATCGTTTGCTTAAAGCCAAAATGCTAGTAAATAGAACGGCCCACTTAAACCTGGGTAGTTCAACTTCAAAACCAGTGTTCTTTGTCTCTAGGCTATAATAACGGGTCCCCCTGTGAAATAATTTACCAACTTTTTAACTTCCTTTTCTATTTATAAGAATCTGAAGCTAACAGCTATCAAGACTACACCTTAGTATATACGTTACCACTGACAATTTCAACAGATGCATTATTTGTACTTTCTTTTTTTTTTTTTTTTAAGAACAACAAAATCTCCTGATGGGATAAAAAAAATTTTAGGTATATGACAAGACAGTTAGGGCTGGGCTTTGTATCAGTACGAGTTTAATCAAGAACACAGAAACCACGTTGAATATTTTTAATTCAGGTATCTTAAAGTAGGGTTTAATGGGTATGGAGGGCTGAGAAGCCAGGCAGAGGGTGGGTGATGACTGACGTACCTAGCAATTAGCTACAGCAGGAAGCTACTACCACCTCACACGCTGGGGGGATAATGGGAAAAGACAGAGGTATCAGAGCCCAGGGACCTGGAATCACCAGACAGAACACTGGCAGACTTGTTCAGAGGGAGCTGGAGCCCTGGAGAAAATGCAGCCCCAAATGAGATGCTGCCCAAAGCAGATGAAGACAGGGAGGAACATTAACATCAAAATTCCTGCCGCCTTCAGGTCTCCTACCAGTGCCTCCCAATTGACATGGTTCCTGAGAGATGCAGCCTGCAACCCTCTGACACAGAGCAGAGTTGGAGAAGGCTAAGGAATGGCTCAGTAACCACGCGGGTTTCCACCGTGGCTTTGTTACCTATATAAATAGCCAAAGTTCTGGTCCAAATAGTATCCAAGAGTAAAGATTTCCTAAACAAAAGGCCCATACATTTACCAAAGCCAGATTTTTCACATTTTAACTATCTAAAATAGAAAACAAATTATGTTAATGTTCCTTTTTAAAGGCCAACAAAATTTTATGAACATAACATTAACTCTTTCACAGACTTTGCATGAAAAACATCCTATAAGAACCAAATGCAGATGTCACCTTTAACTAAGGCTTTATCTAATGGGATGTTTTGCTCATTAAATATTTCTCCACCTCTCTGTATTCATTGCCAGGCTCTCCATGAAGTTCCTTCAATTATGCAATTAGATTCTATGCTCAAGAAAACCTTAGAAGGTGGGTATTCTTGCTCCATTTTCTGAAATATTTTGGCCAGTGAGGTCTTTTTTCCAAGGAGCTATGATGTCATCAGCGGTACACACTCCTAGCCGCCTATCCAGCCATCATTTCTCTCGCTTCTTTCCTCACAGAATGGTGACACTCTGCCCCAAATGTGAACCTATTCCCAGATCCAGGGGGTAGATCTGAGTAGTCTAAGTCTAAGGGGGATGGAGAACCAAGAGATTTTGCCCCCTAGAGAACACGTGGCAATGTTTCAGACATTTCTGGTCTTCATACTAAAGGGGCAGGGTGCCCGCTGGCACCTGGTGAGTAGAGGCCAGGGATGCTGCTAAACATCCTATCATGCACAAGATAACTCCCACACACACGATAAAGAGGTACCAAAACCCTGGTCTAAGCCATTGGTTCTGAAAGTGAGGTTTTTGAACCAGCATCAGCCTGATCTTAAACCCAGTATCAACTGGGAACTTGTTAGAAATGCAAATTCCCTCATTCTACCCCAACTCTGCTGAATCAGAAACTCTGGATGGGGCGACCTTATATTTTAAAAGCTCCCGGATGATTCTGATGTATGCTAATGTTTCAGGGTCACTGCTCTAACAGCTCCAGGAGTTGGCCATCTATGGCCCACGGGCCTGCCACCTGTTTCTGTAAAGTTTTATTGAAACACAGTCAGTACCCATTTATTTACTTGTTGTCGATTGCTGTTACAATAGAAGAGCTGAACAGTTGCGACAGAGAACAAACGGACTGCAAAACCTAACATATTTACTATCTAACCGTTCTCAAAACAGTCTGCCAACCCCTGAAGCCAATCACGGTAATTTCATCATTCTTGCCGGTTATTGGTTTAGGAAGCACTGTTCAGGAAGGCATGAGATTATGAGGAGCAACAGGATGGGAGAGGAATGTTGGCAGACATGAGGGTGGGACGTCAGAGAAAGCATTGTTTACTTCTAAGGAGGAGAAACAGCAAGGATGTCTTCTTTTCACCTCTGGGTATTATATTGTCTGGATGTGGTAGCTAGAACTGCAGCAGCCATTTTGCAGCCAAGGGGAAAGCCAGGCTAAAGGCAAGAACAATATTCCAAAGACAGGGGAAGTGGCAGAAAGAATCTGATTTCTATATGCTAATTTTTTTTTTCCACAGTGAGGCTGTATTACATGAGGAATAAGAAAAAAAAAATAAATTGAGAGGCAAAAAGACTGGATAAGAAGCCAAAAAAAAATTTTTTTTAAAAAATGGCCAAACCCAAATAACCACAGGCGTTTTTAATTACCTTAAGTCTATGTTTTACTGTATGTATGTTTGGAACGATAATCCATACAAATTCTAAAGTAAAACAATTCTGGTTTGAAGCAAATTAAATTTTTCCCCCAACAATAGTGAAGAATAACTATTTCCTTTTCCACTGCAACCAGAGCAATTTAAACTAACAGGCCACATTTGCAGAAATATAATCAAAGGTTTACCACAGGGAGCACACAGCACAAACTCATTCTACTTGCAATCATCTTCTCCAAGAAATCAACAGCAACTAAAGAGACCACAACTTAGATTTTAATCAATTCGAATTTGTGCAGCACCAAATCCAAATGAATATTTAAAATCTTAAAAGTGTGAAGAACCTCATTTTCCACCAAATATAATATAGCCCAGCACCTATCTACACAATATATAACACAAATGGCATTGTGCTAGCTAGGTTATAGAGATACAAAAACAAGACATAATCCCCTGCCTTCAAGTAGCTTTCCCTCTGGTGGAGAAAATGATAAATAAATACATACAGAATTATAAGACAAGGAATCATAGTACAGAAGTTTGTGTTTGTAGAAACAGGAGGAGCAGATATTCTAGTCAGAATCAAAGTCACATGTGAGAAAATATTATAGAAACTGTAATTTACCACACAAATACAAATATTTCAGAAGCTGCTATTTGGAAAATTAATATTTTTAAATGTTGCATAGAGAAGGCTGTAAAGCTTATATTGTAAATTAATTTGAATATAATTATTTAAAATACATTAGTCTGCAGGAAACATTTTTTGGAGGGGGAACATTATTTGCAAAACACTATTCTTCTTAAAAGGTCCCTGTACTTGGGAGATTTATCTTCATTAATTTCTCATTATACACCTGGTAGAAGGAGGATACCATCTTTCAAGACTGATAAGGATGGTCCCAATGTCATGAAAGTCTTCCCAAGTGCAAAGAAGGGTCCATGCCAGAGCTGGAGATTAGCAGGGCCATCTAGGGTCCACATAGCCAAATTAGAGCCTGGGGTTATGGAGAGTCCAAAACCCTGTGGAACCAGGAACTAGATCAATACCCAATCAAGTCATCATAAAGAAGAGATCTAGGATGAATCATTTCACTGCATTTTGGACCAACTAGAAAAGCAATTTCTTATGTGGTTATGGTCCTACTGATTATGTTTATCATGTGGTGAGTTCCATAAACAATAAAGTTTCTATGTTCACCAGAAAAGAAAAGTAAGAGTGGTTAAAGGGATGGGGCTAATGTTGCTGCACGTTAGACCTAAGGAGTCACAGGACATTTAGAAGCCATTTGGCCCAAACAGGTCAACTATAAAATCTGCTTGTCAATGCATCCTTCAATTACCTCTTTGCTAAAGAACCTCTCAAGTTGTTAACTAATGCCAGATCTGCTAGGGACAGTATGTCCATAAATACTAGCCAACCCCCAGGTTATTTAACATCATGCCCTCATCTTATTAGATCTGAGAGGTCACCCAGCTTCAAGCTTATTTATTACATTTGGCCCATTTACTAGACTCCTCTCTGGGAGATATTTTCTCAAGTATTACATAAGAAATCAGTGCTACATTTTTTTCTGGAAAATGATCCTCCTTACGAATTTTGCTTTGCTATTATCCACTCTAAATATCAAAAGATAAATAAAATTCTCCATGATCAAGGTCTAGGCCTTCATCCAAGATTCTCATCTGCTCTTCATCTATTTCTTTTCTCTCAAAACTTAATAAACTCACCTGGACAACTTTACTGCATTTTAGATATGCTTATTGTCTCTGAAGGAATAAAAATATGATTTGTCTGTGTAAGTCATTATTTATCATTGAGCAATGACTCCTACACCCTCTTGCTTACTTCACGAATTCTCAGTCAGAGCCTACAGAGATATGAAATGGATCAACGTCTCTCTAGAAGTTATTTTGTGAGTCAGAAGTCCTTAGAGAAAAAATGAGTTTTTATCCTGAGAAATGATGAGGAGAACAATCTCTGGGAGTGGATGATTTTAGGCACTTGTGGTCAGAAGCAATCCAGCCTGACGGAAGTCCTCAGCCTGAGCCACCATTACCCATCTGCTCTACCAGCTGTGCAGAGCCCTGGCTTACCATAAAATCAACTTCACTGACCTGGTGGCAGTTCATGGTTTTGAAATTCCACTTTAACTGGAAATTTTCGAAAACAGTTCTGTAGCTCTGGTTTGCTGACAACCAACATTTGCAAATTTGGCAAGACACCCATCTCACCCCAGCTGCCTCCGATTTCCTGTCCCTGGGCGCAGTCTCCAGCTTGGCTGTGGGGCTCCACACAGCTAGCTCTGCCATTGCCTCTGGCAATGTGGTGTGGTGGAAGGCACAGTGGACGGAAGCTAAGGAGACCTGGGACCAGTCCTGCTTCTGCTACTAATGAGAATGCCCTTAAATTTCCTGGGTGTTGGTTTCCGCATCTCTAAGCTCCCTTCTAGCTCTAGTCAGACAATTGTTCCATAGCAGTTAATGAGCACCTATTATGGGCTAGGAGTGTAACAACGGATATAAGCCAAAAACCCCACCATCATAGTCTAATGATTCTCTGATTTAATACACAGCCAACTTGCCATCTTTTATGCTAAAAAAAGAAATGCTGCTAATAAATCCAAAATCAAACATCTAATTTTGGCCAACTCTTTTAAAACTTCTCCACCAACTTCTGTATAAGCAAATAGGTAACAATTTTGGAATAAATGAAAGACCATCACTTTCGTCTTTCTTCCCTTGTCCACTGGGACTTTCCATTTAAAAATCAAACAAAAGGAGGGGGCACCTGGGTGGCTCAGTCGTTAAGCGTCTGCCTTCGGCTCAAGTCATGATCCCAGGGTCCTGGGATCGAGCCCCACATTGGGCTCTCTGCTCGGTGAGAAGCCTGCTTCTCTCTCTCCCACTCCCCCTGCTTGTGTTCCCTCTCTTGCTGTGTCTCTCTCTCTGTCAAATAAATAGATAATTAAATCTCTGAAAAACAAACTGAGGGTTCTAGAGGGGAGGGGGGTGGGGGGATGGGTTAACTTGGTGATGGGTATTAAAGAGGGCACGTTCTGCATGGAGCACTGGGTGTTATACACAATGAATCATGGAACACTACATCAAAAACTAACGATGTAATGTATGGTGATTAACATAACAATAAAAAATAAAAAAAACTAATGATGTAATGTATGGTGATTAACATAACATAATAAAAAAAATCAAATAAAGGAGGATGAAACAGAAGGAAAAGAAGCTTGGATAAGTCAACAATGAGATAATTAGCCACCGGACAACAAAAAGTTGCCTGAATTGATGCTAAAAACAAAACAAAACAAAACATACTTTGTAATGATACCAGCTAAAAATCTCAGCTTATTCTACATGTGAGATATTACATTGAAAACTGATTAGAGAATAGTGTACAGGATGACAACCTAAGCACATACTCATTGCTATTTTCTACCTCTTTTGGCTTTACATCTTCCAAAGCCCGTTATGCTTAGAAGTCTAGTACCACTTGGAAAAGAGGGAATTCATAATTGAGCATTGGCATCATACATATCAGGAAAGGAAAAAATCTTGCTATTTTCATGGAAAACTAGAGATGAGCTACAGCTGAGAAATAAACAGGAGTGGTATGAAAGCAAAGGAAAAGAAATGGAATTTACATTAGCAGATTAGGGAAAGAGACTATCAATAGAAAAGTAGTGTCCTTTAGAAGGTCTGGACATGATTTTTTTTTTAAAAACATAGGTTCTCATTTTCTACCATACAAACAATTAGTTGAGTCACCTATATCAAATCACTTATCTGAGAAAAAGGATGCTGGTATTCGCTGTTTACAAAAATCTAGGAAGCTAATACTAAAATGAATATGAAATTCTGAGGAAAAAATTCACGTAATTCTATATTGTCATGAAAAGGCAAAATAACACCACAATTTGGTTCAGCGAAATAAGCAATTCTTGAGGGCCTACCATGGCCCCAGGGAATTGTGCCATGTGCCAGGTCCTCAAGTTCCAAGAATGAACAAGAAATGGCATTTACCCTTGAGGAGCTTACATTCAACAAAAACTTACATTCAACAAAAACTTTCTCAGAACAAACCCAATCTAACATATCAACATCTTATTAGTTATGGTAACTAAAGTCTCCTCAAATACGCTAAGTATATACTCTTGAGAAAAAGAAGATATTTCTGTAAGAAAATCAAGACAACACAGTCAGCTGATTCATTCAAGGGCACACAATGAAGAACAATGGAAGCAAATAAAAGATAGTAGGGTGCTTTGAGTCATAAACCTGGGTTACATGCTTTCTGGGAGCACAAAGGGCCCAGCAGCTTTTCTTTTCTTTTCTTTAGTCTTTTGTAACAGCTGGGAAAGTTCTGGGGTAAGGTGCCTGGTCCAAAAAAGTTACTGTTTTGGCTTTGCTTAGTTTTGCAAAAATAAAAAGTCTTTCAAAAAAGACTTCACATTTTTGTAGTTCATTTAACCCTCCGGATATTTTCCCATTTTGTCAACCATTTCATTTTATATCTTAGTTGAGAAACATCTCCCGCCCTCTCATCAATTGCTTTACTATTTCACATTTAATTTGGTAATGATATCCCTTCTGTCTGTAAAGAGACAGGACTTTATGATATAATACATATCAAAGATATTTAGCCAAATAAAACTGATGTCAATTGGAAAAGCAAACCTTAAGATAAAGTCCAAGATCTTGTTATCCAAAGACATGCAGGGATGTCTGCACATACTGACTCTACTGACCACTCTGTAGGTCTGAACCAAATGAATGCAATATAAGATAGACTGCTCTTGTCTGGGATGCCATAAATTATAACTCATATTGATTTTTCTCCCCTAGCTGGGAAGAGAGATCTGTGTTTGCAAAACAGTGCGTTCACCAGTCCTTCTATTGTGCCTCAGAGTCTACCAATGAATCACTGGATGGGGTGATGATCAGTTTGACACTACCTTACCAATGCA
Organism: Callorhinus ursinus; assembly: GCF_003265705.2. Lineage (NCBI taxonomy): Eukaryota > Metazoa > Chordata > Mammalia > Carnivora > Otariidae > Callorhinus > Callorhinus ursinus. The sequence continues at coordinate 48,094,132 of NW_027397074.1, read as the reverse complement.
CATTCAATCTATTCCACTGTGATAACTGGTTATTAATACAACCGCCAAAAGAGCAATCTCTGAATTCCTATCAGAAAGTGAAGAATTCAAGCATTTATCACTGTTTAATGGGGTCAAACATTATAGTGAAATGCATCTATTAGAACAGGTTTCAAAAAGTACTAAGAAATATGTAGGTTTGAAACAACATGAGTCGACTCACTATGTCCACGCTACCCCCCATTAATGTTAGAGAGTCCCTTTCTTTTTTTCTTGTTACATCTGTTTTATCCACTCCCTGATCTCCCTCTTTTCATCTTCCTCCTTCCACTATTTTCTATAACATCAGAGTGAAAAAATACATGCATCTTCCTGTAGCTACATTTTTCCCTAAAATAATCACTTGAACATTTAGATCACAGAGAATTATGTCTAAGGTTTGACCGATCATCAGCAAAATAAGAGACAAAATCTTTTTCAAGGCGACCAGGTCTTCTTCAGCCTGGGGTTTGGCCAACTCAGTGAGGTAACATATTTAGATTTCAGCCTAAGGACTAGTTTGCTTTCTCTTATCACTTGAATCCTCACCCTGCCCCCCATTAACAGGAGCTGATGCCTTTTCTCCTCACCACTGTGTCATCTAGGTACCCTGACTACTCAGAATCTGTTAGAGTTTCTGCAAGTTAAAAGATCCCCCTCATTTATTATCTTTCAGCACAAGAAATACCTATTTATTCATTGCTGCTTCTCGTTTTCAATTTCATTTCTACCACCTGATGATGATATAAAGTTATGTGCAATGTGTGTTCTGTTGTTGTCCATGTGTATGTAAAAGAATCACATGTGTATGTAAAATTCAAGTCCAGCTAAACATCTTGAACAAATTAAACATCTCCTGGGTTTTATTCTATTGATTGAATTACCCTTCGTTGCTAAAATACTGGAAAATAGAGCACACTCCTCAGCAGCTGGGCCTTAATTTAGGATCTATTAAGAGATGGATAGATTTGGGTAGGAGGACAGCATTTGGGGTTAAACATGGTGAGTCCTAGTCTAGGGCATAATTTTCAATGTCATCAAAAAATGTAAAGAATCCTCACAGTGGTTCAGAATGGGAGAACGAGCTGTAGTACCATAAAGTCACAGTTACTGTTCTGTGTCAACAGAAGTCAAAAATCTCAAAATGGTTAAAGGTTACATTAAATTCCTACAGGCATAGCACTGATATACTTCAATGCAAATTAGAAGGCAAAAGGCTGTTAATGGATTCTGTCATCCATGCTACCTATAATAAGTCACAAAGAAGCCAGTAAAATGTCTTCAGCTGGTGTAACAGATAATTAATACTTTAACAAAAATGAAGACAGACCAGAAAGTCATGCTTAAAAGAAAAGAGAAAGAAAAAAAGGAGGGGACATAATGAGTTCTGAATGAAGAATCTGGCTTCTAAATCATTACTTCAGCAAGATCCTTTCATTTACATAGGAAAATTCTATTATAAACCCCAAGTTAGGACAGAAGATTAACAAATTATATCAAGAGTACTAGGCGTTATAAGACAATTACAATAATGGAGGTGGGGTGGGGGGTTTGTTCCATACCACACCTGGATCAGTGATAAAGGGGGGCATTTGAAAAAGAAAGGATCACACAATTGAGCCAAAGTGCAAGAAATACAGAGATGAACTGGTAGACCTTTCTGCGTAAACTAGGAATAAGAAAGCACAAATTAATTGAAATTAATGATCTTGTCAAGCCCCAAAGAAGATACAAAGGAAATTTAACACGGGGTCTGGGATCTCCAATGATTTTTAAATAGATCTGGGGGGTGACATAAACAGAAGAAGACAGCACATCATTTTGGGTCTAGTAAACAAACTGAAATGAAAGACTTTTTGCTGATACAAGTAACTGAGCAAGGAGACAAAACTAGAGATACTGCATGGAATGCTCTCTGGAAAACCATCCTATTAGAATCAAACCCCTCAACCCCCATCCTCCCATTTTCAGTAAGCATACAGCAAATGTCTTTAAGCCATCTTCAATCATTGCCTCCACCCCCACTAAAAAGGTAACCCATATTCTCTTAATGATGGCAAGCCCTTGGATTATTGTCATTCAACGGTTTTCATTACGAGTTCAGTTGTCCTAACAAGGGAAAGAAAGAGAGAGGAGGAGAGAGGGGAGAGCGGGGAGACCTACGGGGTGGGCACTGTCCCTGTGTCAGGAATCTGCACCAAAGCAGTACTCACCCTGGACCTCCGCCTACAACTCTCCCCCAACCTTCCCAAGCTTTCCACACTGAATCAGAGCACCTAACAGGCCCCTGTCCATGACATATTCCCTGGGCCAAGTTTGTACGTACTGGACTTCTGAGCTTCCCTCTTGTATGCTCGCTCTGACTTACATATGATCAATACTTGGCATTGTTCCATTTCTTCCTGGTTATGAAATACCTCTCTTTAACTGCGGTTTATCCTTCTTTTCAGCATTTTTGCATTTTTAATTATCTCGACTGTGATGTCATGATTCCTACTCTCCTACCCAGTCATCAATTAGTCTTTCAAGACTACAATTGCTCCTAATTAAATGATCTCCCTTGATTTATATCATCTTGGTTTATTTTTATAGTTCATCAAATATACTAAGAAACGAAATCACGACTTTCATTGCTAGAAAGGGTATTTTTTAAAGTTACTACTCCAGTTAACTGTAAGCAACAAAGCAGGAACATAACAACAATAATAATATTGACAGCTAGCACTGATAATTAAGCATTTAGTATGTACCATGCACTGAGTGCTTTAGATATATTAACTCAATTACTCCTCAAAGCAATCTTAAGAGGTGAGGTTGTCATCACCCCATTTTACATACAAGAAAACAGATATAGATAGCAACATGCACAAGGACACAAAGCTAGTGAGGGCCAGAATTCAAACCCAGACAGCCCCCAGAAGAGATTTATAATTCAAACCAGTCATTTCTGATGGAATAAAAATGTTCTGAAATCAATATTTATGGAGTGTTCACTTTATCTTCAGTATAAGATACAGTCAAAGAAGTAACTATCCTTCATTTTTCGAACTGAAGTACTTTTAGCACTACAGCACTCATGTTTCCCCCTACTGGCCTTCCTCTGCAAGTGCACCGTTCACAGTGCCCCTCCCCAGTGAGAATCGCACTGGCAACAGTTTCCATAAGGATCATAAAATGAATATGTCTCATGGAAGGATTAATGGGAAAAAGTTGAAGAAAGCAGAACCATTCATACTTACTTTTCCATACAGACCCAGCATTTCTGATACAAAAAGTATTATCTCTGAAGCAAAACTACAGGTAATAATGTCTATATAAAGCTGCCACCAAGTAACTGAGAAACGCACAGGAGCTGTGGCTTTTATAGAAGAACTGGCTTTTTGCAGGTTCTAAAAGAACAACATGATTAACAAGTAAATTATAAAGCCTGGCCGACTGACACATACCGTCATGGAACCTGGGGTTGGTAGAGAAAGCGTAATAGTCGGAAAGAACGAGTTTGTAAGCCTCAGTTTCCTCCTTACCTATAAAATATGATAACAACAACCACGTAATGGGCTCATTATGAGAATTAAATAAAATTAAACAAGAACTGGGTGAATCTGGTGAATATGCTTTATAAAATAAATACTGATTAAATATGTAATATAAAAATTGAGAATGAAATCACTAGCACTCCATATTTACAATCTATCAAAATAATCTAAAAAATACTAATATATCCTTCTGTATTCCAATGCAGAAAAAATTATCAAACAAACACTATCATATCTTCAACTGGATCATCTAAATAGAGACCTTTAAAAGCTCTGGGGAAAAACCTAAGTTCATAAAAACTATTCCTCACCCCTTCAAAAAAAAGTCTTTACATAACTATAAATAACTTTTCCAGCTTCAAATCCACTACATATTTATTATTCTATCTACTGTGAAGGAAATGTATTATTATTCTTATTTTATAAAAGAGGAAACTGAGTCAGGGAGTAAGTGGAAAAGCAAGAAATAAATCTCAAATCTTCTGATCTACATTTCTTACCTTTTTACATTGCCCCAGGCTATCAAAAAAAGGTCCCTCATTTTTATGAGGCCCTTTTTTGTTTTATCTTGACTTAGGTTTTCTGATAATGATGTCTGCCTTTAGGTAAAGTTAAATCATGTTTTTCAAGTATTTTAGGCTTTTAAGCAATTCTATTAGCCAAAGCAGATAGCGAAATTTATAGAAGTCCCATGAGACATTATACAAATTTGATATATTATAGATGGAGTATAATTTTAATTTAACAAAACAACAAGAATAATCATTTAAAAGCATGAAGCATATTTTAAAGTTAGCACATCTAAAAATACTTCAGGATATTATACCATAAGATTTGTCAACCCCACTGAACAGGCAATAGATAGATCTAGAACAAGATGACATAATTTAAAAGTAAAATAATCATATACCTACATAAAATAGAAATGTCAACTCAGAATTTCAGAGAGGGCTAGGTCTATAGGGAGATCAAAATTCAAATTTTAAGTTGAATCTCTCCATAAGTGAATTGAGCATCTTTACCTTTGTATAATATTTGATGGATCTCATTCTGTAAATTAGGCTCTTCTGTTTGGCTAACAGAGAATAGCTTAAAAGCCTAAAATACTTGAAAACCATTATTTTAATTTTGTTTACATCTGGTTGCAATAACCCCAATTCACTAGCTGAAGTTTATTCCAGTGTAGAGGAATTTGATTCACTTCATTTCAAACAAAAATAAAAGATTAAGGGCAATGGTAAGAGGACATTGTAGTTCCCAGGGACAGTGTATAAACTCACAGTCTAGAATCTTAGAATTTTTAGAACCGGAAGGGATCATGGTAACAAGGAAATACTTTGCAACCCACCTCATTCACAAACAATACAACTATTTTTTCTTTCATAAGGACCCTAACTGAAACTGGGCCTACAGAGTGAGATGCATCTGAAAGTTAATGGAGAAACTCCCTTTGCTATTTCACTTCCTGTATTTACAAGTCCAGCACAATTGGTCGCAAAGGGGAAATCTAAGCCTTTTACATATCTGTGTTTTGGACTACATGACTCCAAGCAACCAGTTTGGTTTGATTTCATCTTCTCAACTAATTGACCGGCTGTTCAGCTAAACAACATAGCCTCAATCCTCTGACCACAGACAACTAAACACAAGGAAAGCCTGGACACACCACTTTCTTTAAGAAATCTTGGCACATCCTGACAAAATACAAATCCATTACTCTTTATGCAGACCCTCCAGGTTCCCCAGCCTGGGGATGGCCCAGGCTTTCTACTTTGTTCATTACACACAAGCCTATACCCTTCTATCACCCATGTTCTCCTGGTTTGGCCCTCTAGTTCTAAATCCTAAAAAGTTTTGACATACAAAATGATTTTGTAGTTGATCTACTCACTTGGACTTTCTTTAAATGTGTCCTAATAAAAAACTTTTTTTAAAAAGATTTTATTTATTTATTTATTAGAGAGACAGAGTGAGAGAGAGAGAACAGGAGAGGGGGGAGGGTCAGAGGGAGAAGCAGACTCCCTGCTGAGTGGGGAGCCTGATGCAGGGCTCAATCCTGGGACTCTGGGATCATGACCTGAGACAAAGGCAGACACTTAACGACTGAGCCACCAAAGCACCCCTAAAAAACATTTTTTAAAAGTGGACAGAGCAGGGGCTTCATGGGTTTTTCTTGAGCCAAATCTAGAAGAGCAATTCCATTATGCAAGAAGAAGCTGCCATTCTGGACATTTTCTTTCACTTTAGCTGGGTATCCTCATTCTGGTTTGTTCCAAGTAATATCTCCATTTGTGTGGAATACGTTTTAAAGAACCCACTCAGAATCTTTAAACGTTTTTTCATATGTGCGTGAACACAGATTTTCTGTTAAAGTTTAGTTAAAGGCAAGTTGAGCTCATCATTTTGTCAATGTTAAAAATAATGTGAATATTTCAAACTTTCATAGTTTCAGATTAAACTACTACAATTTTCCAAGTCAATATACTGTCATAGTTTTTACTGTCAGCCCATGGTGTTTTCAGGTAAGTGTAGCCATCCATAGGAGAATACTTCTGATACCTAATAATTGTGGCAACTTAGAGTTAAATTTACTATGTGCCATCTCCCAATGCCAACCCCGAAGAAGTACTATCTGGTTCCACTTCCTACAATGACATATATTTTTTCTCAAAAATTTTATGTATTTCCTGGGGCACCTGGGTGGCTCAGTCGTTAAGCATCTGCCTTCACCTCAGGTCATGATCCCGGGGTTCTGGGATCGGGTCCCACATCGGGCCCCCTGCTCCGCGGGAAGCCTGCTTCTCCCTCTCCCACTCCCCCTGCTTCTGCTCTCTCTCTAGCTGTCTCTCTCTCTGTCAAATAAATAAAATATTTTTAAAAAATCTTTAAAAATTATGTATTTCCTTAATCAAGGAAATGATTACAAAAAGAGCTCTGATTGACTTCAAATATAAATGCGAAATACATCTGGGATATAAAAGACAGCCATGATTATGGATACAAATTTGGAATATTTTATATATTCAATAGAATGGAAGTATTTCATAATAGGAGAGGCAAACAAATAACCAAGTATTATCCCAAAAAATATTCCTGTGTACTCAAACTATAGTGAAGGTTTTAAATTTAGATTGACTTTTATTATTTAACAATTAACATGTACCCACCCCAAGGAAAAACTACATAGCTTCATGTTTGAATATCATAGATAACAAATATAGACTTAAAATTAAAAGTACCTTTGATATGGAAAGAATCAGCTTCAGAAAACTGGCCTTCACCAGTACTTAGAAAATACTTACACTATATATTAGAGTTTGTTCATTCACGCAATAAATATTTATTACATGCAAGAGAGTGTTAGGTGCTGGCAATATCCCCATGAACCAGACAGACACACTTCCTACAGTCATGAGGTCTCCTGTCTGGAGAATTCACCATCAATTCAGTTCAAGAAGTATTTGTCGAACATCTGTAATAAACCAGTACTATGTTGACTCATTCAAGGATACCAGAAAGCTAACATAGGATCCTGGACTCCCTTTCTGTGCCTTTGGGAATAAAAAGCTCATGTTAATGAAGTACTTAGAAAACATACAAGCTATTTGCTGCTAACAATAAATACCACAGAATATGCACACTATTTCTGAATCCACTTGGTAATGACACATGCTGTAGGAAGTTACAAGAATCCAGTGCAAAAGAATATCTTTTTAAGCTAATCTTTAAAACCCCAACAACATGGCAAAGAAAAAAAGAAACCAGCATTCTATTTCATGGGTGGGTACATCTTAAAACGCTGATCTCTTTTTTTTCCTATTCAGAGTGAACAAAACATTTACAATCTCCTTAAATATACTGTATAAAAGGTTATCGAACATGCAATAAAACGTTTTGTTTGTTTTTTGTCAAATCACATGGAAAGCAGATTCTATGTCTGAATATTTAAAATGGTTATGCTAAGCTCAGGTGAGAGCTAGCTAATTGTCTTAGAGCGGAAGATGAGAAATTAAAAGCCTTGCCTCTTTTTCTGAGAGTCTTACAAACTCTCCTGAGAAGACCATGGGGATTAGCCAAAGATTTTTTTTAAGCAGCTCTGGAAAAAGCAGTGGCTCTGTTAAAGAATAATCTATTTTGAGAGGCCGCTGGGAAGATGGCAGAGTAGGACATCCCTGGGCTCGCCTCTTGCCACGTGGTCACCTAGAGAGCACTCATGTCGGCATAAATAACACAGAAAGCAACCCGAAAACTAGCAGAACAGACTCTCCACAGCCAGCAGAGACAAGAGGCCACAGCGAAGCAGATCTACCGCCTCCTATTGCTCTTGGCAAGATCCCATCAAAGCGGTGCCACAAGCCTGGCAGTGTGCGCGCAGCCCAGACGAGGGGCAGCACTGCTCCAGAGTGAGTCCTGCCCCAGGGAGAGGGGAAGATAACCACACACCAGTCCGACTGTGACCCCAGCAGTGGGCTGGGGGCAGGCAGCTCGTCTGACTGAAGGCCCCACCCACCAACAAAACCTTCTCAGGGGACAACACAGGAAAAGTGCCTGCAGTTTGGTGCTACTGCATCTCTGGCAAACGCCTGGTCAGACTCAACTTAAGCCCAAGGCAGCCCCCGGACCAGCCCACTAACACCACGAGCACCAGACTCTGCCCACAACAGGCAGAAAGCCATCGCAAGCTGGACTGAAGGCATACACATCCCAGCCACAATGGTAGGACACCCCTGGAGCAACACACATAGGAGACACCCCCTGAAGCACCAGGTTATGGGGAACAGGAGACATTGCACTGCAGGACATCTTCTTCATAAAGCCACTACTTTAAAGTGCAGGAGACGTAGCTGACTTCCCTAACACAGAGAAACAGACACAGCAATAGACAGAATGTGGAGACAGAGGAATATGTCCCAAATGAAAGAACAGAACAAAATCAGAGCAGGAGACCTAAGCGAAACGGAGATAAGTAATATGCCTGATAGCAAATTTAAAGTAATGCTCATAAAGATACTCGCTAGAATTGAGAAAGGAGTGCAGGACCTCCATGAGACCCTCCACCAAGAGATAGGAGAGGTAAAAAAGAACCAACTATTGGACTCACTAAATGGAAATAAAAATAGACTATGTGGAATAAAGAGCAAGCAAGAGGAAGTGGAAGAAAGGATCAGCCACCTGGAAGACAGAGTCATGGAAAGTAACTAAGCCGAGCAGATGGGAGGGGAAAAAATTCGCAAAATGAGAATAGACCCCGGGAACTCAGCAATACTGTCAAGCATAACAGTCGCATGATAGGGATCCCAGAAGGAGAAGAGCAAGAAAAGGGGGCAGAAGATTTGTCTGAAGAAATAATAGCTGAAAACTTCCTGAATCTGGGGAAGGAAAGAGAAATCCAGATCCAGGAGGCACAGAGAGCCCCCAACACAACCAACCCAAAGAGGTCTGCACCAAGACACAAAGTAAATAAGATGGCCAAAAGTAGTGAAAAAGAGAGAATTTTAAAAGCAGCAAAAGAAAGGAAAGCAGGTACATACAAGGGAAACCCCATAAGGCTATCAATGGGTTTTTCAGCAGAAACTATGCAGGCCAGAAGAAGGTGGCATGATAAATTCCAACTGCTAAAAGGAAAAAATCTACAGCCAAGAATACTCTATCCAGCAAGGCTTTCATTTAGAATAGAAGGAGAGATCGAGTTTCCCAGAAAAACAAAAGTTAAAAGCAAAACCAGCCACATCCCTGTCACACACGATGCCATTGGCCTGTGGGTCCCAAATCTACAGTCTGGCCGCCCTCCTGCCTGAGTCAGCATACACTGCCTGCCACCTGCTCAATGCCAAGTCAATACGCCTTCACCTCAGATTGCCAAGGGCTCAAATTGACACTCTTCCCCTCAAATCCCAGCCCCTGTGCTCAAGTTTGTGCACAAAAGTGGGCATAATTATAACAGCAGAATGAAGCAACTCAAACATCTAACTATTTCTATGGAATACAGAATGGATAAAAGGAGTGTGCTAGGCTGAGAACATCTCCAACAAGCACATCAAAGAACAATACATACAGCATGATTCTGGTTAGTAAAAAAAAAACAAACAAACCTGGGAAGAATAAAACAAGATGAAACCAGAGAGGGAGACAAACCATTAGAGACTCTTAAGCATAGGAAAGAAACTGAGGGTTGCTGGAGGGGAGGGGGGGGATGGGGTAACTGGGTGGTGGGCATGAAGGAGGGCACGTGATGGAATGAGCACTGGGTGTTGTATGCAACTGATGAATCACTGAACTCCACCTCTGAAACTAATAATACACTATATGTTAATTAATTGAACTTAAATTAAAAAAAAGGAAACCCACCCCAAAATAAAAATTAAAATTAAAAAAAGAATAATCTATTTTTTTAATAAAATCAAAGCAATGAAGAGAATATGCTTCCAAATTATTTTGATTTAGATAACAGACATAAAATTAAGAATAATTTTTAAAAATCATTCCACTGCTGTAGAAAACAATTTAATGGTTCCTCAAAAAGTTAAACAGAATTACCATACAACCCCACAATCCCAGTCCAAGGTATATACCCAAAAGAACTGAAAACAAGCACTCACATAAATACATACACACACATATTCACACCAGCATTACTCACAGTAGTCAAGAGGTGGAAACAGCCCATATGTCCGTTAACAAATAAATGGATAAACAAACTGATATATCCACACAATGGAATATTCAGCCATAAAAAGGAATGAAGTACTGATACGTGCTACAATGCAGATGAACCTCCAAAATTTTATGCCAAGTGAAAGAAGCCAGTCACAAAATGTCACATGCTGTATGATTATATTTATATGAAATATCCAGAATAAATAAATCCATAGAGACAGAATTCAGATTGGTGGCTGCCGGGGGAAAGGGGCAAATGGAGAAATGGCTTAATGGATAAGGGGTTTTCCTTGAGTGACAGAAATTTTTGGAACCAGATAGAAGTGGTTAAACAGCATTGTGAATGTACCAAATGCCAATGAATTGTTCACTTTAAAATGGTTGATTTTACATTATGTGAATTTCACCTCAACAAATTATTTTTTAATAATGCTACATCACCAAAACATCTGATGACACAGAGGATAATACTATTTGGAAAAATACAGACATAGAAAACTCTAAGTTTATAAGTGATCAACATATGGGATGCCTGGGTGGCTCAGTCTATTAAGCGACTGCCTTCGGCTCAGGTCATGGTCCTGGAGTCTCGGGATCGAGTCCCACATCGAGCTCCCTGCTCTGCGGGGAGTCTGCTTTTCCCTCTGACCCTCTCCCATCTCATGCTCTCTCTCTCTCATTCTCTCTCTCAAATAAATAAAATCTTTAAAAAAAATAAAAAATAAAAGTGATCCCAAATAGATCCTAAATATGAAAAACTTTTAAGAATATCTTGAACAATTTATTTTATTTATGTTTTTCTTTAAATGTATACTCAAGTGTAATAAATTATAAAATTTGTGTCTAAATAAATCTCAAAGAGTTCTCTCAATTCATATAAAATAAACATTTATGTAATAAGAAAAAAATCATTGCACTGTTTTAAAATCAAAATTATTTTCATTTGTACTTGAAAAAAAAAGTCAATGATGCCACTTAAAGAGAAAACCCTGACAAGTTATATAGATTGATCACGGCTATAGGAGACAGTTTCTTAAATATGCAAAGCAGTTTAAAGGCAAAGCCAGGAAATTTTAGAAATCATCTTTAGAGAATTTAAACCTTAAATTTCTCCAGAGATATGAACATTGACCAATGAAGGATTAAAGACAATCAAATAAATTTAACTTAATCACAAAAGAACTCTTATAGCAAGGGTCACCATTATACAAATTTTCACACACTTCCGAACAAATTATCTGAATGTTAACAGGGCAGGACTAAGCACCTTCCAGCTGTAGGAGGCTATGACATAAAACTACATGTGCTAAGTGCTTAATAACAAAAGTTGACTTAAGGCAAGAGTAGCCTCAAATGCCATCAGTACACTATAAAGGAAGAAATATAGTTTACAAATCACATTATTGAGATTTCATTTATTTATAAAAAGTTATTCCTAATTTCAGTATTATTTGGGTAATCTGAAAGTTTCATATAAACTCAAATATCAGAAAAATACTTTTTAAAGTATACTCATGTGTATAGTGAATACCAAGGTTTAAAAAATGATCTAATGAACAAACTAAGTTTAGATTATGGAGTTCAAAACTCAGTGTAAACGAGCACACCCAGCACCCAGACCTTGGCTTCTAATATTACTCTGCAACAAAAAGAACCAGGGCTCCTTGGAGAAATAGCTGATTCTAGCACCGGGGCAGGAAATACGAAGATGAGCCTGGAGAGTCTTTAAAATACCAGGAAGTAGGGAAGTGCTCAAAACAAAAACAAAAACAACTCAGTACCTTCACTACCTGGTGCGGGATATTTAGAATAACTGCTTACACAAACCTTCTATAAATTTGCAGAGACAGGCCATTTTTTTCAAAAGTCTTTTAATTTTTTCATCCAGAGCAGAGTTCCTCAATGTTAGCACTATTGACATCTTGGGCCCCATGCTTGTGTTGGGGGCTGTCCTACGCAGCGTAGGAAGTTTAGTGGCTTCCCTGGTCTCTACCCACCGAAGGCCCATAGCACTGAGAATCACTGCTCCAGAGAAACTCCCATAATGATGAACTAAATAAAACTTGGTAGCTAAACTGATAGAACAATGCTGAGAGATTCTGTCTGGTGTTAAGAGCCAACATAGCAATGGGAAGAGGGATCTCAATGGGGAAAGGAGCTGCTTTTTGTTTGTTGAACCTTCTTCTTCTTTCCCCCTCAGCAATCAGCAATAAGGACTTTCTAACAACTATTTTAGCACTGTACTCCTGATCCCCTAACTCCGTTCCCACTGCTTCTAAAAAGCTTCCCGGAAGAAAAGAGAAAAGCCCTAGCACTTGACACTTCACAAAAGCTGCCTTTCAAAGACACTGGGTGAGAAGCAGTTTAATTAAGGACAGGGACAACAGCCTCCCAGTTAAACTCAGAAAAACCCCATAAGGAGGGTGCTACAGTTTCTGGAATCTACTGCTAGCAAAAGCTCACTGACCCCAGAGCACTAAAAGAATCGCCATAACATATTCTGGGTGTGAAATTGAGAAATGTTCACCTATTCCAGTGAATCACTCTTCCGTAACATTTGCAAAGAAGTGCAAGTATACTCCCCTTGGGCAAACACCTGTTTATGAACAAGAACATGTCATTAACAGAGACCAGTTTCTTTTACACCCTGTGCCAAATTCAGTGTAACTCATTTGGCTTCTTTCAGAATTGGATTTCTAATCCTGTGTTCTAGACAATTAGCTACAATCCTTAGCTTCTTGTTACTTATTTTGGCCTAAAAGAAGAGAAGGATTTTTCACAAAGAGAAATGGTACAGAATAATTAATAAAAACACTCTCTCCAAAATGGTAAGCTAATTCTACAAATTCATAAACTGGACTAGAATTTTAAGCACTGATGTTAGATGCTCTCAAGGAAGAAATTTATGGATCAAATGAATAAACAGGTACACTGGCACAATGTTCTGAGAGCTAGGTTTTTAAAAGGTTACCTACACTTGTTTTATCATTCACTTTTTTCTCTCATTCAGAAAATCAACTTTACAGATGTGTTTCATTCACCTCTTCCTCAGCTGAGATTTACATTCCTTCTTAAAGAGTGACATAAACAGTTTAGCCAAAAGCAGACATTTTCTATAACAAATACTTCTCAAAAAAAAAAAAAAAAGGCACAGATTCAGTCAAGCTAGACAACTATCCCTTTTACAAAGTGCACCTGGAAGCTCCATTTAAATTTTCTTGTGCTAAACTCAGGGGAGAACTACCTAATTGTCTCAGAGCAAAAGACTAGAAATTAAAAGCCTTGAATCTTCTTCTGATTCTGCCGCTTGCTGTGTTATTTTGACAAGTCACTTAACCTCTTTGGACTTTTATTGATCTATAAATGGCAACTATTTGGCAAATGATAGGGTCATTTATGAAAAGGACATTTTAGGAGGGTTGACTAAGAGTCAACCTTTAAATGAAAGTTAAATTGTATTTTTAAACTCTAAGTAGAGATATTAGGGTTTTTCAATAACACTCTTTTCAGACACAATTTCAATAAAGTTTATCCTCAGATAAATCTTTCATATTTCCAGACAAATTAATCTTGAATTCAAAATTATCAGCTGGCTATGGAAAATGAAGACTATTCTAAGATACATGCTTTCTATATATTCTGTGAAACATTTTAAGTACAAAAATTATACCTTATTCCATCAATAAGTAAGTTTCAGAAGGCATCTGATCTCATAATGTATGGAAATGAGTATGGTGACATTTCTCATTGATTAAATATAGTAGAGGAGCTTATTAAAACAATAATGTTAGCCAACATTCATGGATCCTTATTCTCTGGTCCAGAGAAAAATCTTAATCAAAATTCTCTTAGATCAAGCAGAAGAAAGGCTCCACAATCTGCCCCACACCATTTCTCAGAGTGTATCAATAATAGGAGACAACTTTTGCGGAGGTAAAAACTCCTCTGAGCAAACATAAGCTAATTTATTTCATTCTTGCTGTTCCTCTTGTACCTTAGAAAATATGTGGCCTCTTGCCAATAATTCTCAGTATTACAAAGCTAATTACTTCTGTGACTCATTCATCAGTGTGTCCCACGGATTTCCAGAAAGATGACTCTCTGTGTAAACAATGACTGAAGAGGCCCACAGAAGCCAGAGAAGAGGCTTCCCAGAAGACAGTTTAAAATAGTTCTGGAGTGCACCTTAGCTTCTCCGTAGGGGCTCTGTACGCATTCTCCATCGTGCACCATGGAGACCAAGTCTTGGCCCTACTTACTAGTCATCCTACTAATTAACAGTGTGACTCCTTTGTTCTACAAACATATTTTATTAAGGAAAACCATCTTAAAATCAGAATCAGGTTTTTTATTTGGCTTTTTAAGTTTTTATTTTAATCCCAGTTATAATCAGAATCAGTTTTAAAGGTAATTGGTAATCCTATTTATGGCATCTGTATTTGTTCTATTTAAAAACTTGAAAAATAAAGAATAAATAAAAACTTGAATTTTTTGGAGGATATTACATCTTGCCACTTTTTAATCAAAGCTCCATCTGACACTGTAGGAAATGCAGAGACATTATTTAATGGGATCCTATATTCATGATCCGACATTGATTTTGCCATCTATGATAGCAATCTTAAACTTTCCATTTTATCTGGAAGAGATATCTATTTAGCCATATCTAAGACACAGAAAACAGATACTTCAGGGAGAGGGAGGAAAAACAAGGGACATCCTGGTTCTGACTCGAATTTTGCTTTTTTAACTCTAAAAAATAGAGTCATGGAACAAAGTAAAAGAGTCTTCCAATTACAACTTAAAAATGGCTCTAATATAAATTAGTACAGGCGCATGATTAAGAGGAAAGATTCTGAAGTGAAACACCATCTTTTGTCATGTGTCTTTCCTTCCATTCATAATTACAGAAATAGAGCTGCCACTGTGAAAATGATGCTGTCCCAATTAAATGCATAGTTTCTTTTAATACACAAGAAATTTGAAGTTACCTAATGGTTTAAAGGATTTAAACTTAGAACTTAAATTTTTAAAATTTACATCCTTGGGTCAGTTCCAAGATACTTAGTTGCCTTTCCTCTGGGAACTATAACTAAAAATATTTGTTATCTCTATGATTAAACAGTAATTGTTTACCAAAGAGCACTAATATTACGTAAACACATCTTGGATTAATGGGGTGTGTGTGTTGGTGTGTGTGAGCCTGTGTGCATGCACGCATGCATGTGTGTGTATTTGATCCTATGCTTCTGCTTTGAAGGTGAATTATTCCCCCAGCACAATAATTTCATTATCTCCACATATTCCAAATATTTCTGAAATTGCTTGCTATTAAGTACATAAAAGGCAGATATATTGATTTACTCAATAGTACTAATTAAATAAATAACTTCCTCTTTTATAATATTGTAACAAAATATGTTGAGCCGAATAAGCAACCACTTATCACTAACAGCTCTGTTAAAACAGAACACAAAGGAGGCCAACCCAGATTGTTCTTACCATCCCCTGTGGTTCTGATCTTGTGTTAGTTGGAGCCCCAACTCAACATTGCCCTTTTTGAAAAAGTCAACACCCTAGTTACCACACCACATGGGGGTGTTTTCACCACTAACAGTTTTCTATGGTTTCTAATGCCATGGTTAATCATCGCTACGGGGATAATTTTGCTGAAATAAAGTCTAGGAAAAACAAGACTTTAACTTTGTTAGACCGCCTTGAGTAAGAGGTGGGACATAAAAGCAATACTTTGAAGTAGGAAAAAAAAAAGAAGAAGGGGGATACTTTGTCAAAGATTTCTTTCTGGTTTAGTAAACTGACTTTCTTTGTAGTGCAAACATATTTTCTCATCAGAAGCAAGCAGAGTTTACCTGGAAAATGATGGAGGGCCTTAGTGATGATCCAGAAGCTCTACAGGAAAACGGAGGTTTCCTCACAGTCCAGACAACTGCAGAGGCTGTGCTGCTGTTATTTTGCATTCCCTCTCACTACATCCAGCAATGGCTCCCAATTAGACATCACCATCCATATTTCAAAGACAAGGAAGTGATGTTTGAGGAGATGAAGTGACTTGCCCACCGTCTACCCATAAATAAGCAACAGAGTCAGGGATCACCTGTGTACTAGGCGCTGAAGGACACTAAAAATAGCTGGCATTTTGGGAGTATTTGGCATACTTCATCTCACTTAACCTTCACAACTTGATGAACTGGGTACTATGGGTATTATTACCCCTTACGGAATAAAATTGAGTCTCAGCAGAATTGTCACTTGCCTGTGGTCTTATGGTTCATCAGAACTGCCCTGATACCAGGAAGATAAACATTTAGACTCTGGGTTTGGAGTTCTGAAAGGCCAGAGCGGGCCCTACTCTCTGTACTTTTCCCCATGGGTACAATAGTATATAAAGCCAAGGAAATGTATTAACCAAGAGTCGTGCATTCCCCTGCTAGACACGCTCTGATTACCTCAGAATTCCTTGCCAAACTGGCCCGAACTCTCCTGCACAGCCTCTGTGGGCCTCTTCCCCAAATCCATCGCTAGGACTGACTTTAGAGCAGGTGTCACATGCCCATAGGCCTAGGCCCAAGGTGTGTACAAAGGTGGCTTTTTGAGTAGGAAAGACACAGCCTGGACATATCAGCCGGCAGGTCAACAAACTTGGTAGTGTGGCAGAGACACCAGCCGGCTATGGACACAGAATGTGGGCCTGGGTTCTACCCTCCATATATAATCATGTTCTAGACAGAACTCTGAGGTATCCAAGTATTCAAATTCAAACATGACTCTCCAGATCATTATAAAGGTATATTTGTCAGGTCAGAAAAAATTGGTTTGATTTATAACTTTTAAAAATGTGTCCATATAGTATATGTGAGCCATCATTTGAATTTTTTCCTCAAACGCCACAAATATCAGGCTAGGGCCTGCAGCTAGTAAATGGCAGAGCTAAAACTTGAGAACAAGTCTGTTTGACTCTAGGGAGAAGACTGCTATCCTCAACCCCTATGCACCCACAGCAAGGTAGCCATTATGATCTAGGTGGTTTGGCACCACTTCTAGAGGTAAATCATGATTTGTCTAAAACATTCATAATCCCATCCCTCTAGGCAATGACTGGTTCAGGGACCTGGCCTAAGATACTCAATATTTAACATTCCTCCAGCATCAGAGATTGCTTGGAAAATGAGTAGCTGACCCAATACAGGCCAGAAAGAAATAAGGGAAAGTCTGCTGGAGGCTCTTAGAATTTACGTCCTCTAAGAGTAACCTCTAGATGTCACATGAGCTGTAGGATTCCAGCACCACTGTGGACATCTCACTACTACCAGCCCAAAGATAAAACCAAAATGCAGAGGAAGGCAAAGCCAAGTGAGTCACTAGGCCCCAGAATGGAAGCCACTGGACAGACAACCCAGAATCCTCTGGACTTTCAGGTATATGGGCCCATACATCATGGGCCCATGTTTAAGCCAGTCTGAGCTGGGTTTTAGTTACTTACAACCCAAAGCATCTCTATCTGGTAGATCTCAAAGCCCATGCTCTTGACCACTACATAACACTGCCTCCCTTGTAGAGCAAGGAGGAAGGAGTGGTGGACAGCCCTGACCCCCCAGGAAAAGTCCAAAGGCTCTTAAATCCCACTTAAGTCCAGAGTCAAACATGTACTTAGATCTAGTCTGGCACTGTTGGCACAGCAAGGGCCACTTAGCCCCTTTTTCCCTTTAGCTCAGCTCAGAGAACACGAATCCCCCAGAATATATTATCTGAAAAGTATAAAGAGCATGTCTTGTCTAATGGCACAGCCATTCTTACCCCTACACTGCAGCAGAGCTATAGTTTGATTTCCAGTACTTTAAAATCTCAGCCATATGGAACATCAGGGATTTTTAGATAAGCTGAAGGTTTGTAGAGCCATCAGTAAAACGGGCACTATTTTAAAGGAAAATTTTTCTAAATTGTGCCCCAACCCCACTGCCTTCTTAAATGGAGTGCACTTCACATAATTTAATCTTTTCCTGATGACTAAAAGAAGTCACTATTATGAGCATCAATTGCTGTATTAGGCTGTACATTCATTCAGCTGGAAGAAATTATGGAGAGGTGGAAAGTTCTTTTGATCCTATACACATAGCTATAACTATTACACAATTGTTGCTCTTGTATCTAATTTTATAGTTGCTGACTTCTTGCTTCTAATCACACAATCAGTTGTTACTACCCACTCTTGTTAGTCTACCTATGATAGCCCTCTTACCTTTATAAGTTATTACATTTACTCTAGTGTGTTTTTAAATACATGAAACATTAAGAATTTTTTTATTTTTATTTTTAATAATTAAATTAAATTAAATATTATTTTTAATAATATTTAATAACAAATATCATTTCCTGATTGCTTGGCATGTTCCATTAGTATATTCAGAGTCTTAGGTCCTTTATCTCATGTAATACTCAACCTCGTAAGAGAGGTATTATCCCTACTACAGAAATGAGAACACTGAGGCTCCAGGAAACTGGTGATTTTCCCAAGGTTAGACAGAGGTTAAGGGCAAAGTTGAAGTGAGGATATACAGAACCTGCCTACAGGTAAAGTGCAGAGGCTCGGTTAACATTATTTTGATTATTCAAAAGACTATGGGGGAGCGGAGCAAGATGGCGGAGGAGTAGGAGACCTGGAGTTCGTCTGGTCTCAGGAATTCAGCTGAATAGGGATCAAACCATTCTGAACACCTACAAACTCAACAGGAGATCGAAGATAAGAATAGTAACAACACTCTGAACAGAAAAGCGACCACTTTCTGGAAGGTAGGACGTGCGGAGAAGTGAATCCGAGGCGATATTCGGGAGGATAGATGGCAGGGGAGGGGGCCTCCATCGGCCGCTTCTGGCAAGTGATAGAGCCGCGGAGCACAAAATCGGACCTTTTAGAAGTCGGCTCCGCTGAGGGACGTCGGTCCAGTGGCTAAGCGGGGGGTGGAACCCTCGTGGGACAGTGTGGTCTCAGGACCCTCGGGGTCACAGAAAGACCGGGGGTGCCTGAGTGCGGCAGAGCCCTCAGGTATCGGAGCGGGGAAGCGGGCTGCAGAGACGGAGCCCAGCTGAGGCGCGGGCTCTCAGCTCGGGGTGGCCATAAACTGTGATCCACGGCACAGTCGGGCCACTACTCCTCCAGCAGGGACCCAACAAGCGGCAGAGCCGGGGAGACTCCCCTTCCTCCCCCCGGAGGAGCGGCGCAGGAGCGCACCGCAGGGATCTGCTGGGTTTAGAGACTCCACACGGGGTCGAGTGCCAGAGACAGAAATGCTCGGTCACAGGCCGGGTGAGCACGGAGTGCGGCCGGAGACTGGGGACACGGGAGTGACTGCTTTTCTCTGGGGGCGCACTGAGGAGCGGAGCCCAAAGTTCTTGCCTCCTCTGGGGTGGAGATTGGGAGCCCATCATTTTCATCCTGTTCCTCCAAAGCTACACCGAGAGCTTGCAGGGAACAAAAGCTCCTGAGAGCAAACGCGAGCGGCTTGCTTAGCCAGGACTCACAAGGGCGGGGCAATTCCACCTCCGGCAAAGACATTTGAGAACCACGGCAACAGGCCCCTCCCCCAGAAGATCAGCACGAACAGCCAGCAAGCCAAGACCAAGTTTACCGATCAAGGAGAACGGGAGAACTCCAGCGCTAGGGGAATACTGCACATAGAATTCATGGTTTTTTTACCATAATTCATTAGTTTTTCAAAGTTAATTTTTTTAAACTGGTTTTTTTTTGAATTTTTTTTTCCCATTTTCAAACAACATCTTATCAATCCCTTTTTTAAAAAAAACATTTTTTATTTTCATTTTTAGAGTCATATTTTTATCTCTTCATAGTAGTTAACCCTTATTTTTGGCATATATATATAAGTTGTTCTCTCTTTAAAATTTTGAGATATAATTTCTTCTAACAGACAAAATATACCCTAAATCACTAGTGTATGGCTTTGTTCTAGTCTCCTGCCTGATCACATTCTCTCCCTATTTTTTCTTTTCTTTTTTCTTTTTCTTTTTAAATCATCTTCTTTCTTTTTAAAAAACAACTTCTTATCAATTCCTTTTATAAAATGTTTTATAATTTTCATCTTTACATTCATCTGCCATCCGTTCATTGTATCAACCCTTATTTTGTACATATATAAGTCTTTCTTCCTTTAAAATTTTAGCAGGCACTTTCTTCTAACAGACCAAAATATGCCCAAAAGCTAGTGTGTGGCACTGATCTATGCACTAGCCTGTTCATATGTGATCATATTCTGTTTTGTTGTTGTTGTTGTGATGTTTTTGTTTGTTTTTATCTTTTTCTTTTACTTTTTCTTTTTTTCTCTCTTCTTTCTTTCCCTTTCTTGTCCCCTGGTTTCAGGTCTTTTCTGATTTGTATAAAGTATATTTGCTGGAGACATTGTTAACCTGTAAGCATTCTGTTCTCTCATTCATCTGTTCTCCTCTGGACAAAATGCCAAGACAAAAAAATCACCTCAGCAAAAAGAACAAGAGGTAGTACCATCTGCCACGGACCTACTCAATACGGACATTAGTACGATGTCGGACCTAGAGTTCAGAATCATGACTTTAAAGATACTAGCTGGGCTTGAAAAAAGCGTGGAAGTTATTAGAGAAACCCTTTCTGGAGAAAGAAAAGAACTAAAATCGAACCAAGTCGATATCAAAAAGGAGATTAATGAGGTGCAATCAAAAATGGGGGCACTAACTGCTATGATAAATGAGGCAGAAGAATCAGAGATATAGAAGACCAAATGATGGAAAATAAAGAGGCTGAGAAAAAGAGAGATAAACAACTACAGGATCACGAGGGCAGAATTCGAAAGATAAGCGATACAATAAGATGAAACAACATTAGAATAATTGGGATCCCAGAAGAAGAAGAAAGAGAGAGAGGGGCAGAAGGTATATTGGAGCAAATAATAGCAGAGAACTTCCCTAGTGTGGGGAAGGAAACAGGCATCAAAATCCAGGAGGCACAGAGAACCCCTCTCAAAATCAATAAAAATAGGTCAACACCCCGACATCTAATAGTAAAACTTACGAGTCTCAGAGACAAAGAGAAAATCCTGAAAGCAGCTCGGGAGAAGAGATATGTAACCTACAATGGTAGAAACATTAGACTGCCAACAGACCTATCCACAGAGACCTGGCAGGCCAGAAAGGAGTGGCATGATATCTGCAGAGGACTAAACGAGAAAAATATGCAGCCAAGAATACTATATCCAGCTAGGCTCTCACTGAAAATAGAAGGAGAGATAAAAAGCTTCCAGGACAAACAAAAACTAAAGGAATTTGCAAACACGAAAAAAGTCCTACAAGAAATATTGAAAGAGGTCCTCTAAGCAAAAAGAGAGCCTAAAAGCAGCATAGATCAGAAAGGAACACAGACAATATGCAGTAACAGTCACCTTACAGGCAATACAGTGGCACTAAATTCATACCTTTCAATAGTTACCCTGAATGTAAATGGGCTAAATGCCCCAATCAAAAGACACAGGCTATCAGATTGGATTAAAGAACAAGACCCATCAATATGCTGTCTGCAAGAGACTCATTTTAGACACAAAGACACCCCCAATTGAAAGTGAAGGGGTGGAAAACCATTTACCATGCTAATGGACACCAAAATAAAGTTGGGGTGGCAATCCTTATATCAGACAAATTAGCTTTTAAAACAAAGACTGTAATAAGAGATGAAGAAGGACACTATATCCTACTTAAAGGGTCTATCTAACAAGAAGATCTAACAATTGTAAATATCTATGCCCCTAATATGGGAGCAGCCAATTATATAAGGCAATTAATAACAAAAGCAAAGAAACACATTGACAACAATATAATAATAGTGGGGGACTTTAACACCCCCCTCACTGAAATGGACAGATCATCTAAGCAAAAGATCAACAAGGAAATAAAGACTTTAAATGAAACACGGGACCAAATGGACTTCACAGACATATTCAGAACATTCCATCCCAAAGCAACAGAATACACATTCTTCTCTAGTGCCCATGGAACATTCTCCAGTATCGATCACATCCTAGGTCACAAATCAGGTCTCAACCGCTACCAAAAGACTGGGATCATTCCCTCCATATTTTCAGACCACAATGCTTTAAAACTAGAACTCAATCAGAAGAGGAAACTCGGAAAGAACTCAAATACATGGAGGGTAAAGAGCATCCTACTAAAGAATGAATGGGTCAACCAGGAAATTAAAGAAGAATTTAAAAAATTCATGGAAACCAATGAAAATGAAAACACAACTGTCCAAAATCTTTGGGATACAGCAAAGGCAGTCCTGAGAGGAAAGTACATAGCAATACAAGCCTTTCTCAAGACACAAGAAAGGTCTCAGATACACAACCTAACCCTACACCTAAAGGAGCTGGAGAAAGAACAGCAAATAAAGCCTAAACTCAGCAGGAGAAGAGAAATAATAAAGATCAGAGCAGAAATCAATGAACTAGAAACCAAAAGAACAGTAGAACAGATCAACGAAACTAGGACTGGTTCTTTGAAAGAATTAACAAGAATGATAAACCCCTGGCCAGACTTATCAAAAAGAAAAGAGAAAGGACCCAAATCAACAAAATCATGAATGAAAGAGGACAGATCACAACCAACACCAAAGAAATACAAACAATTCTAAGAACATATTATGAGCAACTCTATGCCAGCAAATTAGATAACCTGGAAGAAATGGGTGCATTCCTAGAGATGTATCAACTACCAAAATTGAACTAGTAAGAAATAGAAAACCTGAACAGACCTATAACCACTAAGGAAATGGAAGCAGTCATCCAAAATCTCCCAACAAACAAAAGCCCAGGGCCAGATGGCTTCCCAGGGGAATTCTATCAGACATGTAAAGAAGAATTAATACCTATTCTCCTGAAACTGTTCCAAAAAATAAAATGGGAGGAAAACTTCCAAACTCATTTTATGAGGCCACCATTACCTTGATCCCAAAACCAGACAAAGACCCCATCAAAAAAGAGAATTACAGACCAATATCCTTGATGAACATGGATGCAAAAATTCTCACCAAAATACTAGCCAGTAAGATCCAACAGTACATTAAAAGGATTATTCACCACGACCAAGTGGGATTTATCCCTGGGCTGCAAGGCTGGTTCAACATCCGCAAATCAATCAACGTGATACAATACATTAACAAAAGAAAGAACAAGAATCATATGATCCTCTCAATAGATGCAGAAAAAGCATTTGACAAAGTACAGCATCCTTTCTTGATCAAAACTCTTCAGAGGATAGGGATAGAGGGTACATACCTCAACATCATAAAAGCCATCTATGAAAAACCTACAGCGAATATCATTCTCAATGGGGAAAAGCTGAGAGCTTTTCCCCTAAGGTCAGGAACACGGCAGGGATGTCCACTCTCACCACTGCTATTCAACATAGTATTAGAAGTCCTAGCCACAGCAATCAGACAACAAAAAGAAACCAAAGGCATCCAAATTGGCAAAGAGGAAGTCGAACTCTCACTCTTTGCAGATGATAGGATACTGTATGTGGAAAACCCAAAAGACTCCACCCCAAAACTGCTAGAACTCATACAGGAATTCAGTCAAGTGGCAGGATATAAAATCAATGCACAGAAATCAGTGGCATTCCTATACACCCACAACAAGACAGAAGAGAGACAAATCAAGGAGTCGATCCCATTTACAATTGCACCCAAAACCATAAGATACCTAGAAATAAATGTAACCAAAGAGGCAAAGGATCTGTACTCAGAAACCTATAAAATACTCATGAAAGAAGTTGAAGGAGACACAAAGAAATGGAAAAACATTCCATGCTCATGGATTGGAAGAACAAACATTGTGAAGATGTCAATGCTACCTAGAGCAATCTACACATTCAGTGCAATCCCCATCAAAATACCATCCACTTTTTTCAAAGAAATGGAACAAATAATCCTAAAATTTGTATGGAACCAGAAGAGACCCAGAATAGCCAGAGGAATATTGCAAAAGAAAAGCAAAGCTGGCGGCATCACAATTCCGGACTTCCAGCTCTATTACAAAGCTGTCATCATCAAGACAGTATGATACTGGCACAAAAACAGACACATAGATCAATGGAACCGAATCGAGAGCCCAGAAATGGACCCTCAACTCTATGGCCAACTCATCTTTGACAAAGCAGGAAAGAATGTCCAATGGAAAAAAGACAGTCTCTTCCACAAATGGTGCTGGGAAAATTGGACAGCCATATGCAGAAGAATGAAACTGGACCATTTCCTGACACCACACACAAAAATAGACTCCAAATGGTTGAAAGACCTAAACGTGAGACAGGAGTCCATCCAAATCCTAAAGGAGAACACAGGTAGCAACCTCTTCGACCTCAGCCGCAGCAACTTCTTCCTAGAAACATCGCCAAAGGCAAGGGAAGCCAGGGCAAAAATGAACTATTGGGATTTCATCAAGATCAAAAGCTTTTGCACAGCAAAAGAAACAGTCCACAAAACCAAAAGACAACCGACAGGATGGGAGAAAATATTTGCAAATGACATATCAGATAAAGGGCTAGTATCCAAAATCTATAAAGAACTTATCAAACTCAACACCCAAAGAACAAACAATCCAATCAAGAAATGGGCAGAAGACATGAACAGACATTTTTCCAAAGAAGACATCAGAATGGCCAACAGACACATGAAAAAGTGCTCAACATCGCTCGGCATCTGGGAAATCCAAATCAAAACCTCAATGAGATACCACCTCACACCCGTCACAATGGCTAAAATTAACAAGTCAGGAAACGACAGATGTTGGCGGGGATGTGGAGAAAGGGGAACCCTCCTACACTGTTGGTGCGAATGCAAGCTGGTGCAGCCACTCTGGAAAACAGTATGGAGGTTCCTCAAACAGTTAAAAATAGAGCTACCCTACGATCCAGCAATTGCACTACTGGGTATTTACCCCAAAGATACAAATGTAGGGATCCGAAGGGGTACGTGCACCCCAATGTTTATAACAGCAATGTCCACAGTAGCCAAACTGTG
>NW_027397074.1:48066481-48068448 GCF_003265705.2 Callorhinus ursinus | reverse complement strand
TGGTTCTTTGAAAGAATTAACAAGATTGATAAACCCCTGGCCAGACTTATCAAAAAGAAAAGAGAAAGGACCCAAATCAACAAAATCATGAATGAAAGAGGACAGATCACAACCAACACCAAAGAAATACAAACAATTCTAAGAACATATTATGAGCAACTCTATGCCAGCAAATTAGATAACCTGGAAGAAATGGGTGCATTCCTAGAGATGTATCAACTACCAAAATTGAACTAGGAAGAAATAGAAAACCTGAACAGACCTATAACCACTAAGGAAATGGAAGCAGTCATCCAAAATCTCCCAACAAACAAAAGCCCAGGGCCAGATGGCTTCCCAGGGGAATTCTATCAGACATGTAAAGAAGAATTAATACCTATTCTCCTGAAACTGTTCCAAAAAATAAAATGGGAGGAAAACTTCCAAACTCATTTTATGAGGCCACCATTACCTTGATCCCAAAACCAGACAAAGACCCCATCAAAAAAGAGAATTACAGACCAATATCCTTGATGAACATGGATGCAAAAATTCTCACCAAAATACTAGCCAGTAAGATCCAACAGTACATTAAAAGGATTATTCACCACGACCAAGTGGGATTTATCCCTGGGCTGCAAGGCTGGTTCAACATCCGCAAATCAATCAACGTGATACAATACATTAACAAAAGAAAGAACAAGAATCATATGATCCTCTCAATAGATGCAGAAAAAGCATTTGACAAAGTACAGCATCCTTTCTTGATCAAAACTCTTCAGAGGATAGGGATAGAGGGTACATACCTCAACATCATAAAAGCCATCTATGAAAAACCTACAGCGAATATCATTCTCAATGGGGAAAAGCTGAGAGCTTTTCCCCTAAGGTCAGGAACACGGCAGGGATGTCCACTCTCACCACTGCTATTCAACATAGTATTAGAAGTCCTAGCCACAGCAATCAGACAACAAAAAGAAATCAAAGGCATCCAAATCGGCAAAGAGGAAGTCAAACTCTCACTCTTTGCAGATGATATGATACTTTATGTGGAAAACCCAAAAGACTCCACCCCAAAACTGCTAGAACTCATACAGGAATTCAGTCAAGTGGCAGGATATAAAATCAATGCACAGAAATCAGTGGCATTCCTATACACCCACAACAAGACAGAAGAGAGACAAATCAAGGAGTCGATCCCATTTACAATTGCACCCAAAACCATAAGATACCTAGAAATAAATGTAACCAAAGAGGCAAAGGATCTGTACTCAGAAACCTATAAAATACTCATGAAAGAAGTTGAAGGAGACACAAAGAAATGGAAAAACATTCCATGCTCATGGATTGGAAGAACAAACATTGTGAAGATGTCAATGCTACCTAGAGCAATCTACACATTCAGTGCAATCCCCATCAAAATACCATCCACTTTTTTCAAAGAAATGGAACAAATAATCCTAAAATTTGTATGGAACCAGAAGAGACCCAGAATAGCCAGAGGAATATTGCAAAAGAAAAGCAAAGCTGGCGGCATCACAATTCCGGACTTCCAGCTCTATTACAAAGCTGTCATCATCAAGACAGTATGATACTGGCACAAAAACAGACACATAGATCAATGGAACCGAATCGAGAGCCCAGAAATGGACCCTCAACTCTATGGCCAACTCATCTTTGACAAAGCAGGAAAGAATGTCCAATGGAAAAAAGACAGTCTCTTCCACAAATGGTGCTGGGAAAATTGGACAGCCATATGCAGAAGAATGAAACTGGACCATTTCCTGACACCACACACAAAAATAGACTCCAAATGGTTGAAAGACCTAAACGTGAGACAGGAGTCCATCAAAATCCTAAAGGAGAACACAGGTAGCAACCTCTTCGACCTCAGCCGCAGCAACTTCTTCCTAGAAACATCGCCAAAGGCAAGGGAAGCCAGGGCAAAAATGAACTATTGGGATTTCATCAAGATCAAAAGCTTTTGC